>NC_046301.1:22435213-22510213 GCF_004115265.2 Rhinolophus ferrumequinum | reverse complement strand
GAGCAATTCTTCTTTTTATATTTATTTAACACCAGCTGTGCACCACTTACTGTGCACAGTAGGGCACTGGAGAAATCAATATGAATAAAACAGATATGCCTCTTGCCTTCATAGAACTTTCTGTCTAGTAGGAGAAATAGAAGAGTCAACAGTTGAAAACAAACAGCTTAAAAAGTAATGATTAAAATTTCTCATGGTACATAGTCATAAATATGGAAATATTTTGGGGTTATAAAAGCCTTTACAAAACTCTAGTCTCTCTTTAGTAGAAGGTAAGGGTGATTTCATGGAAAGAGTGCTATCCAGTGTGACACCTGTATTTCTATCCCTGACACTTCCACTAACTGGTTATGTGAACTAACATAATCTTAATTTCATATACATTTACTTATTTCAGACAGATTGCCTGTGAGAAGCAGGCAATAATCTGTTTGCTTAGAGCCTGAGGTTTAAAGGACAGAGATGTTAACACAAATTATTGCAAATAGGGGAAAGTTGATATTCAAATAAGTTTATTGGGTTGTGAGCCTCCTTAGCTGCAAGATTTTATTTAAAAATTTATTCAAGAATCAGGAAAGAATATCCAGAGCTTCCTTCATATGTTAATATTTATAGTGACATGCTGTATTTATAATATTTATAGTTATTAAGTTTTATATTTAATATTTATATATTAATGAAAATATGAACAATAGCTTTCACTTATTGAGCACTTATGTTTGAATCAGGTACTGTGCTTACCACTTTATGAGGATTATTTTACTTTATCTGAAAAACAGACCAATGAGATATATATTATTAATTGATCCTATTTTACAAATGAATGTAGTTTAAAAATTTTGTTAGGTGCCCAAAATCAAAGGGCCACTAAATGGAGAAGTTAACATTTGAATCCAGGTAGTCTGACTCCGAGCCATTATGCACCTTTTTAATATTAGTGATGGGTATTAGTGTTTGAGTACGTACAATCTGCCAGGCATTGACTGAATTCTTTGCAAACATTTCATTGGATCCTCACAATAGCTCTAAGATGAATGCTGTTAATTCTAGTTTGCCTTGGAGTAAATGAAGGCTTAGAGACATTCATGGTTTTTCAAATAATAAAGCCTGTGTTTTTATACTTTATAGTTTGCTACTTTAGCTGTGTTAACACTGAAAGGTTATGTCCGAGTTTGACTTTTTGGTTCCAGAAATACAGGTGTATCACACTTATTCTTTGGAGAATTTGATTTTTGTTTCTTTTCCCTACTCTTTCTACCTACTTCTTACATAACTTACTAATTTTTTCAGTTTTACTTACTTAGCTTATTTTCAAACTTATTTTTTTATGCAAAAAACAAACCACCATCCAGAATTCCTCTTAATAAATAATGTTGTTAATTAGAACTCCGATATATAAAATAAATAAAAAGGGCGCCATCCTAATTGACATCAAGAGCTCATGGGTTTCTTACTCATTGGCTGCTCAAGACATGAAAATCACTCCCCAGCGTACGAAGGGAATAGGCTCCAATGACAGCTTATTAGAATAAAATCAAAGTGGAACCTAACCTCCTTGGTCATAATCTAGGACTCTTTCTAGTATTCTGCCCTGCCCCCTATAAATCTCATCATCTTATATTGGATTATTTATTTAAAAATGTAGTGAATATTTCGTAAATGGCACACTCTGATATTCAAACATTACTTACCTATGAAAGCTATCTTTCATTGGACCTGGATCAAAAGCACACAACATAAACAGCTATAAATATTATTGGAATAATTTAAATATAGGTTCTATGTTATATGTAATATTGCATTAATACTTAATTTCTGAATAACTCATATTTCTGAATATCATTTGTAGTTATATAAGAAGCTATCTTTGCTCTTAGGAGATATATGCAGTTACAGGTTTGAAGTATCATGCTATCTAACTCTCAAATGGTTTAAGAAAAAATGTGTGCATGGAGAAAGAGATTGCAAGGAATAATGATAAAGCAAATTTAGCAAAATGTAAATAGGATGAGATATTTAGGTAAAGTCTGTTTAGTTTTTCATTGTATTCTTTTTGCAACTTTTCCATAAGTTGGTAACTTTTGCTGAAAAATACATCTGAGAAAATACTGAGAGATCTCTTCTTGTTTTGGGTTTTTCGTACATTTCATCCCTCTAGCTATGGATAATTAGGAATCAAAGCTTGATATTAAAAAAAAAAGTTTCTGAATAAAGTATGATTTAGCTTTTCTCCAAACATATAATCAGAAGTTTTGGTTGTATATTTAGAATTAGAAATTCTTTAAATTTGTTGTTCAATAAATTCTTATCAATTGCTTCCTATGTCTTAAAAACAATAGTTAGGTCAATGTATAATATTATGTAGTACCTTGAAAATACCTGGTATAGTCTTACACACAGATATTTAATACTGTAAAGTATGGTAGAATACGTTTAATCTGTGCCTTTCCTCATTTTATGGATGATGAAACAGTTGTAGAGAGGTTAAATAATTTGTTAAAGACTGTGCAACTGATAAAGCAAATGCTTAAAATCTTGCTCTCCTGGCTCCCACTGTACCATTTTGAGTATGACTGAATGAATGGCTTTCAGGAAATCATTCAGTTACTCATTTGTCAGTCATTCCAAGTGTTTTTCTCTTTCTTCCTCCTCCTTTCCTTCCATTCTTCCTTTTATTGCTGCTTTTCAAATTAAATTTTCAAAATAGATTAATTAGGTAACTAAAATTTATTAAACACCTATTATGTGCCACACATTATGCTAATTGCTGAGGATGTAACAATGGAAGAGACAGACATGAATATTGTCCTCATAAAGCTTAGAATTTAAGAGATTGTTGTTCCATTGTAAGTGTGGCCTGGGATTTTCGTTTTATTTTCTGGCTTCACTGGTATTACACTAAACCAATTCTATAGCATTATGCATTTAGAATGCTGTACTTATATCTCTGATTCTGATCCAGATAATAATTTGGAAAATTCCTAGTTTTTTCCCCCATAAGGAGTATTTATTGCTCTCAAAAATTTAAAAAAAACATAAATCATAATTTCAGAATAATAAAAGATTATGATACACTCAAATTAACTTAATTAAAATGAAAAGGTCTGGGAGTGGGAAAACTAGGGAGAAATTGGTAAACAGTCCAAACTTTCTGCTATAAGATAAATAAGGTTTGATGGTCTAATTTAAAATATGGTGACTATAGTTAATAACACTTATATAATTAAAATTTTCTAAGACAGTAGAACTTAAATGTTCTCACCAAAAACATAAATAAATGTGAGATGATGGATGTGTCAATTATGTAAATGGGGGAATGCTTTCACAATGAATATGTATATCAAATTACGATGTACACTTGAAATATCTTACAATTTTTGAAATTTAGCCTCAAAAAATGAAAGTTTTAAAAATTACTTTTCCTCTACAATTATTTTAAAAACACATTATTAGGCGATGGTAAATATATGTTTTCTTAGTTTTACATTTACATTCCTGACGTTTACGGTATCTTAGTATATAGTTTCGCAAAGCAGAGTGCACTTTAGTCAGCAGAGGAGGTATTCCAATGTAAAGGAAGAACTAGAAACGTCAATACTTATGGGCATCCTTGTCAATATCTGCCAGAAAATGTTGGAACTTCTAGTCCGGTGGTCATCAGTTCATACTTTTATTAGAATCACCATGGAGCATTTTTAAAAAAAATGCTGATATCTAGTCATCTCCCCCAGAGATTCTGACTTAATAGGTTTGGAGTAAGGCTTGGACATTGGTATTTTAAAGCTGTCCTGGTTATCTTGATGTTGCCATGGTAAAAATCATTGTATCTAAATAGTCAAGGGTGGGATTTTTCTCCAGTTGCTTTTGACTAACAAAATGAGCATATCTGGAACTTGATGTTATGAAGGCATTAAAATTCTTTGTTTTGTTTCTTCACATTTTCCAGAAATTTTATACTCTGTTCTTGTCTCCAAGTTTCCCACCATCTAGTACACTTTATATACAGCTACTTTTCCAAAATACTTCTTTCAGATTCCTATGCTAATCAGCAGTTTACAGTAGTTCTCTATTGGCAGTTGGCTGCTCAGGTGTTCATGCTGATTCACCCTCCCCCCTTACATGAAAGCTCAAACCAGGCTTTTCTTGCTCACTGTCCCTCTTTCCTTTTTCTTGGGGACTCAAGCCTTCCATGAACTTACTTATAATAGAAAGAGCTCTCTGAGACTCTTTTAAGTTTTTATAAGGTCTTTGATTTTCCCATGTAAAGTAAGGATACTACTTGTCTCACATGTCTCCTATTTTGAGAATAAATTTGATAAGTGAAAAATTGTATGTAATTTTATAGGCGTTTAGTGACTGCTTTTTAATGAATTAACTGCCTGAGGAAATTAAATTGCTATTAAATTATTATTATTATTATTATTATTATTATTATCAGAACAATACTGAGGACTTTGTAATATACTGTTTTGTTCTCTAAATCTATAATGACATATGTATATCCTTTAAAGCAGGGGTGTCCAAACTGCGGCCCGTGGGCCAACTGTGGCCCGCAATCCATTTTTTATTGGCCCGCAGCAAATTCCAAAAATATATTTAGTTTACTTAAATAAACCAGTTGAGGTAATACGTACCTCACCTCGAGTAAGTGGACCCCTGCTTTAAAGCATCACCACCATCTAGAGTTTTCCACTTGCCCTTTTGTGATCTCTCCCACCCTGACTGCCCCCAGGCAACTACTGATTTGCTATCAATATAGATTAGTTCACATTTTCTAGAATTACATATCTACTGGGGGTGCCAAAAAAATGCATACACATTTTAAGAGATGTTATCTATGCTCAAGCAGTAGTTCGCTGTAATCAGAAGCGTCTGAACGCTGATGGTAACCACTCTGAGCACTTCTTGTAATTACAGAAATCAAATGTGACTTGTATTCATCTTTTGTTATTGGTATATATTGAGTATTACAATTAATACAGTTTTTTCCTTTCTTAAAATGTGCATACTGTTTTTTTGGCACCCTCTGTGTGTGTATATATATATATAACCCATATATATGTATGCATTTATTCAGTTTGTACTCCTTTTTGTTTTTCTGGCTTCTTTCAACATAATTATTTTGAGATTCATCCATGCTATTGCATGTTGCCATAGTTCATTCCTTTTTTATTTCTGAGTAATATTCTGTTATATCGATATATCACAATTTGTTTAACCATTTGAGTTGTTGGACTTTTGGTTATTTCCAGATTTTGGACATGCAGATAAAGCTGCTATAAACATTCATGTTCGAGTCTTTGTGTGGGTATATGCTTTCTTTTCTGTTGGGTGAAAACCCAGTAGTGGAATGACTGAATCGTATGGTAGGTTTATTTAAACATATCGTTTATGAAACGTCCGAACTGTTTTCCAAGGTGGTTATGTCATTCTACATTCCCACCAACAGTGTATTATAGTTCCAGTTTCTCCTCATCCTAACCAACACTGGTTATCAACTTTTAATTTTAGGCTGTCTAATAGAAGAGTAGCGGTATTTCCTTGTAGCTTTAAGTTTCATTTCCCTAATAACTGATAGCATTGAGTATATTTTCATGTACTTATTGGTATTATCTGAGCTTATTGACCATATTACATGTGCTTATATATTTTCTTTGATGAGATGTTCATTTATATCTTTTGCCCATTTAAAAATGAGATTATTGAGTTATAAGTGTTCTTTATATATTCAGGATACAAATCCATTCAGTATCTGCTTTGCAAATATTTTCTTATGTTTTTAAAAGTGTCCTTTAAAGAGAAGTTTTTAACTTTAGTGGTGTGTGTGTGTGTGTGTGTGTGTGTGAGAGATATAAAAAAATCTTTGCCTAACTTAGGATCACAAACATTTTTTCCTAGTTTTTCTTCTAGAAGCTTTATAGCTATTCATTATTTACATTCAAGATCAATTTTGAATTAATTTTTGTCTATGGTACAGTCATGAATTGAGGGTCATATTTTGCATATGAATATCCAGTTGTCCAGTACCATTTGTTAAAAAGACAATCCTTTATCCACCAAATAACCTTTTTACCTTTCTCGGAAATCTGGGATATGTGTGTGTGTGTGTGTGTGTGTGTGTGTGTGTGTGTGTGTGTTTGTTTGTGTATATATATGTGCATGTGCACAGAGAGAGAGGGTGCCAAAGATATATATATATGCACATTTTAAGAAAGGAAAAAGCTTTATTAAAATTGTAATATTCAATATATACTGATAACGAAAGATGTATACAAGTCACGTTTGACTACTGCAATTACAGGAGATGCTCAAAGTGGTTACCATCAGCGTCCAGACATTTCTGATTACGGAGAACTACTGTTTGTGCAAACTTGACCAAAGTATCCACTTGTATACATTTTTTCAGCACCATTCTGTTCTCTTGATCTCTGGCTATCTTTCTGCCAGGATCACATGGTCTTGATTACTGTAGTTTTATAAGTCTTGAAGTCAGGTTGTATTAATTTTCTTCCAACTTTATTCTTTTTCAGATTTGTTTTGGTTAGTCTTAGGTCTTTGGAATCAAATGTATTTTAGAGTCATTTTGTCAATTTCTGTATAAAAACTGGATGGGATTTTGATTGGATTTTGTTGTCAAATTTGGAGGAAATTGACATCATAATTATATTGAGTCTACCAACCCATGAAAAAGGAATGTCTCTACATTTATTTAGGTCTTCTTCAATTTCTCTCAGCAATATTTTGTAGCTGTCAGTGCACACATCTTACACATCATTTTGGATTTATTCCTATATATTTCAAATATTTTGATGCTACTGAAAATGTTATTTTTTACTTCAATTTATAATTGTTTATTGTTAGTATATAGAAACACAGTTTCTTTTCATATTTTGATCCTCTATAGTACAACCTTACTTCACTCAGTTAGTTGTAGTAGGTTTTTTGGTCATGGTGTATTATTATTTTCATATATCACTGAACTTGATTTGGTATAATTTTATTTACAATTTTTGTACCTACATTCATAAAGAATATTGGTCTATAGTTTTCTTGTATTGTCTGGCACTTTTTGGTATCAGGATAATGCTAGCCTCATAAAATGAGTGGGAAGTGATTCCTCCTCATCGGAATCTGAATAGTTAATGTAAATTGGGTATTTTCTTCTTAAATATTTTATAGAATTTGGCAGGAAAGCCAAGTGGACCTATAGTGTTATTGGGTGAATATTTAAACTATGTATTCAGTTTCTTTAATACGTTAGAGATCTTTCATTTATCATCAAAGTTGTGGTGGCATCAAGTTGTTCATAATATTCCCTTATTATTCGTTTAATGTTTGTAAATTATGAAGTGATGTTGCCTCTCTCATTCCTGACATTGGTAATTTGTGTCCTTTCTCTTTTTTCTGATTCATAGATTTTTCTGTTTTGTTCCCCCCCCCCCCCCCCGTTTTTATTTCCTTCTGCTTTGGGTTTAATTTGCTCTTGTTTTTCTGAAGGTCATTGATTTTAGTCTTTTCTTCAACTATAGGTTCTCTAAGTCCTATAAGTTTGTCTCTAAGGTACAACTTTAGCAGCATCCCACACATTTTGGTTATATTTTCATTTTCCTTGTGTTCAGAATCCTTTCTAATTCTCTTTTGATATATATTTTTTGACCCATGGATATTTAGAAAGGTGTTATTTAGTTTGCAAATATGTCTGTTATCTGAGATGTTTTGATAAATTGTTTCTAATTTAACTCTATTCAGAAAATATACTTTGTATGATGTGAATCCTTTTTAATTTGTTGAAATTTGCTCTCTGGGCCAGAATAGAGTCTGTCTTGGTGAATGTTCCAAGTACGCTTGGAAAGATGTGTATTCTGCTGTCATCGGGTGTAATGTTCTATAAATGTCAATTAGATCAAGTTGGTTGATAATGTTGTACAGGTCTTTTATAACCTTACTGATTCTCTGTCTACTTGTCCTAACAATGATTGAGAGAGAGATGTTGAACTTTCCCATTTTAGTCTTTCCCTGTCCTTGGGTAGCTTCCTCATATGTATGCAATGACCAGTACTCTGTAGAATACTTGAGGGCCCCCTCCTTCACCTCTGTGGTGTTCTTTCTCTATTTAACTCTCTCCTCTTTAGTACTGTATTCTATGAACTCTAGCCACCTTCTCCCAGACACTTATGTATTTTTTCAACTCAAGGACTCTGCTGGACTTTGCTTAGGTTCCAATTCTTTGTGTTGTGGGCTCTAAACTTTCAAGATAATGAGCTGGGGATATTGCAGGGCTCACCTTGTTTGTTTTCCATCTCTTAGGAATCTCTGTCTTTTGTTGTCTGATGTCCAGTGTCTTGAGCCCCATTGTTTGATTTATTTTGTCTGGTGTTTTTGATTGTTTTATTTTGTAAGGTAACTTGCTGTTATTCTACTTTAGCCAGAGTTGAAGTTTTCCTCTTACTTTTTTTAGCAAAAATTGTTAATTACTAGGTATTTGGTGCTGCCTGACAAGATATAAATTCAGAGTTGAATAAGTCATAATATTAAGGAATTCTGAAACAAATTGAAAAATAGATACATATAAATAACTACAATATCACATAATAAATACTGTTGAAATTCTAGTATTATGAACAAAATGATGTATCAGTAAAGGATAATCAGTTTTATCTACGTTTACAGGGGAACAATGACATTTAAACTGGATTTTGAAAGATGAGTGAATTTTGCTCAGTGGAAAAGCAACACTTTGGAATATGCCTTTTGTTACGTGGTCACCCACCCAGCCAGATTTCTTCTTTAGTGCTTACATGAAGTTATGAGGAAACCACTGCATATCTCTATCTCAAACTGTGTGAAACTTTTAAACATTGCTGATAGGAGTGCAAAATGGAATGCAATGAGGTTGCCACTTTGGAAAACTATTTGTTATCTTCTCCTAAAGTTATCATGTAAACGCTAAACACTACTTTTAGATATTTACTAAAGTGAAATGGAAATGTACTTCACAGACATAAAAACAAAACAAAAACTATTCTGAATTTGTGTAGCATATGAAAATATCTGTGGTATATCCATATAGTAGACCGTTACTCAGCAATAAAAAAAACACACAAATTATTGATATATGAATGAATCTTAAGTGCATTACACTGAAAGAAGCCGGATTCAAAAGGCTATTTAGATGATTCCATTTGTGTGGCAATTTGGAATAGGCAAACTGTAGGGGTAAAAGTCAGACCTGTCATTGGTAGAGGTTGACTGCAAAGGGATATAGAGCATTTTGTGTGTGTACTTGTATGTGTGATGGAACTATTCTTGATTGTGTTGGCTGTTACACAACTGTGTAGAAAATAGTTAACATAGCAGATGCTTATCCTTAGAAAGAGTGGATTAAAAGGTTGACCCTTGGATGGCATATGGGAACTTGAATGATAAATAGTTCCTTACACAAATACAAAACTTTCTGTAAATGATACGAGTGCTCACTGTGCCCAGACTGTACAAACAATATAGTTTATGCTAAACTATTATCAGTTTTCATTCTGGGAGTCTGGGATTATGGCACATGCTAGGTAGAGTATGCTTTAGTGACCAGCCCTAAATAAAAACCTTGGGAGCTGACTCTCTAATGAGCTTCCGTAGACAAACATTCACACGTGTTCTCACAGCTCTTAGCTGGAGAAATTAAACACATCCTATGTGACTCCACAGGGAGAGCAGTGTTGGGAACTTGTGCCTGGTTTCCTCCAGACTTTGCTACATGTACCTTTTGCCTTTGTTGATTTTGCCTTGCATCCTTTTGCTATAAGTAATCGTAGCCACAAGGATGGCAGGATGCTGAGTGCCATGAGTTGTCTTTACTGAATTTGAAGGTAATCTTAGCAAGCCCAACACAGCAGTTATACATTCATCATAACTCATGAAATGACATGTGAGTTTTGCCTCAAAAAAATCCTTATATAATGTTTTAATTATGTTTTAAAAGAAAAAGAACCAGAAGCAGTTAGGCTTCTTAAAGTGGCAATCTATTCATGGTTACAAGAAAATTATCTCATGAAGTAATTTCAGCATAGGAGAATCATCATGGGTTTTGGCCTCATCTGTTTGAAAATCAGCTCTTTTAATTAGAAGTTTTTTGGACCTAAGCCTGAGTTTTCTCAGCTCTTAAATGGACATATTAATTCCTTCATTGCATGTGAGATATTACAGAAAAGCTTGATGGGAAGAGGTCTTTTGAATTGGATGGACTTTGAGAGAGCCAATCCTATGGACTGGTAGTATGAAATCTAGATTGCTTTTGATTAGATGGTGTTGAAATGGGAAAAAAAAATTGCAAGTGAAAAGTTAGTGACAGACCATTATGTTTCAGGCTATACTTGTATTAAGTAATGCAATTATACATACCACAGTCCATTTTAGATAAGACGTGAAGCCATAATTAGGCATTTGTAGAAAAGAAAACTCCAGGGTCTATTCTGAGAACAGAACCGCTTTTCATTGTTTATATTATCTCTATAGCCCATTATAATAATTGGTTATAATTACAACCTAGATTCTTGGAAGAACTCTTGGTAATAGAAGTCTGTAAGTAACCTACCAATTGGTTTTCTTGGCCTCAGTCTCTCCGAACACTATTGCAGCCTGCATATTACCATTATTAAACTCAACCTCTATTGAAAAACTTAAGATGTGACATTCAAATCCCCTTAGTGCCAGCTCTTAAATCTGCCTTGTCATTCATCTTTTCCATGTGTCGTTAGCCACACCAGGCAACTTGCATTCCAGACACATTTGTCTTTTCTCGTTTTTTTCTGTGTCTCAGTGCTCGTCCCATTTTATATGCTTAGTGAGCTCCTATTTATCTTTTGAAACCCCTCTGAAATGTAGCTCCCTTTATGTACTTTACCAGCTTTTGTCTCTTTTCTTAGAAGCATTACCTGGCACGTTTCCTTGCTCATATGTGTTATCATAGCATTTGATAAATACATGTATCAAAGCACTTGTTGGTTTCCAAACTTGGGAGTCCCCTGAGTGACATTGGAAACTGGCCCTCATACACAGAGGGCAAGGAGGGACTGAAAAAAGAGGCAGATCACTCCAGATTGGTAGGTGGCAATTTTAATAAGGGAACTTACATACGGGGTTTGGCTTGGGCAGCCACTAGATGAGTAGATCTCTGTACTCACCTGCTATGGAGTCCTAAGAGTTTATATAGAGGCTTTAATGGGATTCAGTCATATACCGGGGGGCCAAAAAAATGTATACACATGACTTGTGTATACGTCAGTCATCTTTTGTTGTTGGTATATATTGAGTATTACAATTTTAATGCAGTTTTTTCCTTTCTTAAAATGTGTCAAAATTTTTTTGACACCCTCTGTATATAGTCCAGATGGTCTCAGTAACACAGTACTCTCTCAAGGTTGAGTCCTTGAAGTGGCTCTTGTGTTGGAACAGTGGACAGAATGTACATTCCAAGGACAGGGAATGGGGAAAGGAACCTCCGATTGCTCTGTCCAGTTCTCGAGTCAGCTGGTGGCTATGTCCTCTCAGTGACCTCCTCCTATAGCACTTATATTCCAGGACACATTTTCTGCTTTTTTCCACTCTACTTAAAGGCACTTGGAAAATGGAAGACTACAACTTAACTCGTTTTAGCGTTCTTAACTCCCTAGTACTTGGCATGTCGTAGATTTTCAGTATTTGACATTATATGAAGGAAAGAGGATTGACGTGAGGTTGTATGAATCTTCTTCTTTCACTTTTCCTTCTCTTCTTTTTTCAGCAGGATAGGGTTGGGTGGAACTATCCTAAATTGAACTGAAAACACAGGAATGTAGTCTATATTCAAGGGTGAAATTTATTATACTCAAAATAACTCTAGTGTTTTACATCATTTTGGCCGTCCTAACAAATTTTTGTAGGCAGTAATGGAGATGATACTCATTGCCATACTTTCTCTTATCAATTTGATATGCTTTTGCCATTTTATTGGACCCTGGTCTTATCTAGACTCCTTTGCCTTTGTACATATACAGTGCCTTTAAAATTTTCTCTAGAAATTAAAAATCTATATCCCAGATCCCTTTCTTCTCTAAAATGACCAATTCCCTCCAGACAATCTCAGTTTCTATGAACTGAGTTAGGTTTATGGTGGATTACATTTTGTTAAATAAATTATGTGAAGGTACAAATACGAGTAATTCAATAAATTTAACTATTCAAATTGTATTTGTATTTTAAGAGAATTTGTTAATCTAATTAAATTGCTAGTTTGTAAAGTGTTGGGGCCTTTCTACTAATTCAACTTGCTTCATCCTTTGGAGATTTTTGAGTAAAATAGAGACAGTTATCTTTGTTATCGGCAGTATTCCCACTTCCTTAGTACGCATTCCTTCTTTTTGCCTACTTCTTTCAGAGCTTCTTCACCCTTGCCAAACAGATCTATACCATACAGCAGTGGTTCTCAACCTTGTGTACTTATTTGAATTTGGGATACTTAAAAAAAAAAAAATCCCGTTGTCTGGATTACACTCATAGAGATTTAATTGGTCTGGGACTTGGCTATTCATCTGGATTTTTAAAAAATCTCCATAGGTGATTCTTTTACCCTAACAAGTTTGTACTTTGGGAAGGGTCAGATTACCACAAGCTGATTGTGACATACTTTGTTTTCATATAGTGTTCCTTGTCATACTGGCATTTTTGCAAAATGTCATTGTGTAATAATTGAATGGATGCTTTCATGTATTTATTCTCTCGTTCTCTGCACTAGTAGTATTATAGTGTCCATACAAAGTCTAAGCTTCTAAAGTTTAATTTTATAATCTTTTACGTTATAGTAATTTATGATCTTTTATGGATTGCATTAGATTTGCTATAATATAAGCCTCTGTGAAAAGAAAAAAAAATTGAAATTTAGATTCGATTTTGCTTTCCACTTAATTATCTTTTTCAGACTTTGAAATGTATTTTAGATACTTGCCTTTTTAGTTACAGATTCTTTAAGTACAGTATCAGAAACCCTGGAAATTCTGTATAATATAATTTGAAAAACAAAAGGGAAGAGCTAAACTTTTTAATGTAGCTTAATGCACTGAATAACTTTTTAAAGTAATAGGAGTTATTCTGAGATAAGTTTAAGGATTTAAATAAAGTATGATACAGTGCATTAAGATAATCCTAATATGATTATTGTGTAAAATAATTTCGTAAAATATTTAATGGACTTAAAATTTCCTTTTATTTTTAAAAGTTCTTTCTGTTTGCTTTTCACATAGTCAAATCACTAGCTATTTATTAAATATTAAGTTCAGTATATATACTGCAAAACTCATTTGGAAGTTTTAATTTCCTGAGAGATTCTTCATGTTTTCATTCTTTGGGATATTTACCTGACATCTGTGGAGTATTATAACTTGGTAACAGCATGTTTATATAATAAAGAAATAAGAACATCGGCAGGTTTTTTTGGTTGTAGAACTGTCATTATAATAGGAATGTGTTAAATACCCATTTGAAAGAACAATCTAGAGATAAAAGGATTTATGTGTTTCATATACCTTTTTAAGAAAGTATTGCTCTTCCAGAATAAGGTCAAGATAGGTCTCTGATCAGTATCAGAAGTAGGGGGGAATCTATTTTCAAACTTTTTTAGAATTCAATTGTTTTTGAGAGCACACTATCTGTGGAGTATCGATCGGCAGGGTCCCGTAGTTAGTCAAAGGCTATCTCCTTTGACTCACCCTTAGTGTGGTGTCATCTCCTTCATGTGATAGATTGTTACAATCTCAGGCAGTGTAATTACACACTAGCCAAGTGGGTCATTTATTTCTTTACCTTCACCATTTACCAAAAATCTCCTTTATCTTTGGGAGCCAGATCTTTCTTTTGCAGTAAAAGCAAAATAATGGCACATAAAACATTAGATGTAAGAATAAGCACTGTAAAATTATTGAAAATAACTTTAAAAAGCAAACTGTTACTTCTTTTATTAATTCTGTGACAAACATATGTAAAGCACTTAGAATAGTGTTTGTCACATAGTAAACAAGCGTGGTTAATTATTAAATTGTGATGTTAATCGCTAATGATGATAGTTGTATCAAGATAAAATTAAATGTTCAGTATTTCGGTGAAATAAAACATAGAAGCACTTTGTTTTGCTTTGTTATGTCTAAAAAATCTTAAGCCATCTTTTAAAATGTTAATTTTAGTTTTTGAGGAAGCATACTATGAACATTTTTTAATTTTTATTTTTAAGCTACATTCCTTGGAGACTTAATTTTTTTCTATAATTTGAGGTATTAATCTGCAGATTAATACTGTTCTTTAACTTTATATATAAACACAATGTTAAATGCTTCCACATATCAGAAATAAGTCATACATATATAATAGTAAAAATATAACCCATAGAGATTACTAGAAAAATCTTGTTAGTTTCTATGACCTAGAAGTATTTTAGCATAATTATTAAGAATAAAGAAAAAAATACATGTTTTCCTTTCACGTACACTATGTTAAGCTTAAAGTATGGTTTGCCTTAAAAACAAAACTCATCTTCATAAGTGAAATCTATCTTCTCATGGATTCCTGCCTATCCTTTCCTGATTTTGTATATTTGCTCACATTAATCCATCCACCTGTATATTTCTCTTCTGTACTTATCTGAGTCCTACTTTTTATTAAAAGCCAAGTGTAGGTATTCTTCCACTGGGTCATAGTATTTGAATTCCATGAGCTCTTATAACATTGATAGCACCATTCATTTCACTTATATGTTACATATTTGACTTTTTAAATATAACCTATCTTAACCAGGTTAGCAGTTCCTTAAGGGCAGAGACTGTTTTTGTTTGAAATATTTTCATGGTAACTTATATACGTGTATAAGGTTCATTGATTCATTCATTCAGTGCATATTTATAATAATTACTGAATGCCACTGTATGCAAGCACTGTTCTAAGAACTGGGTATCTAGTAGTAAATACATAGACAAAATTTCCTGTCCTCATGGATCTTATATTTTAGTGTAACATTTTAGTGCCCAATAAACATTGTTTAATAATGGTTGTGATGATTTGAATACCTTCTGCCACCAAGAGAATTACATCACAGTAAATGGTTTAAGGATATTTTTGTAGACTGTTCTGAATTGTGCTGTGGCAGCCATGGAAGACAACTTGGTAGTCTGATGGAACATACTTGTCATTTAGGCAGAGACCAGGTAGTGGAAGCCAGCTCTGTTAGTATTACATAATGTGTGGGGGATTTTTTGTAAGAAAAGAAATGGTGAAATTTTGAGACTCGCTGTATGTAACCTCTGGATATAAAAATAGTTGGAAACAACAACAACACACAAACAGAAACAAATATAAGCCTTCTCTGACAGAAGTGGCTCCTAAGCATGTTCAGGAATGAGTGTCCCTGGGAAGGGCGTTGTGTCCACGTCATCATTTTGAAAGTAGATGAAAATGAAAAGTTTGGCTGATGCTCGTAACTGAAAGTCTAGAACTTTCACAGGGTGAGTTGAGAAGTATGACAGAAAATAAAAGCAACACCGAAAAGGAAAACAACAGAAGATGGAGGGGCCATGGGTCTTAGCAAAAAAGGCACCTGCAGTTAGGGTTAGTGGTGTGGATTGCAAATGGTAGCTATAATTATGACCATTCAAATAATGCATAATTTGCATCATTCCAAGCAAATGCGTAATTAGGTTAATGCCATTAGAAACTGATATTTTTCAAAGAAAGAGAAAATAGGAATGTACATAAAAATCGAAGAAGTTAAATACAAAACCCTGTTATCCTAAATTTTAATTAAAATACCTGTATGAACTCATATTTTCTTTATTATAAAGTATCTTTCCCAGTCCTGGCCCCGAAAAGGGCCTAGAAATAACCAATATGATAGTAGTAAGCACCCTTGAACCTGGATTGTGGTCTCTAAATACCATTTTCCAATAAAAAGAATCAATGCTCCTTGGAGAAATGCCTGATTTCAGGACTGGCAAATTCAGTTTGGAGCAGCCTGTCATACCAGAAGACCAGGGAGCTGTCAAAGGTTCCTGGTGTCAAGTAGAAAAGGTTGCAGGAGCTAAAATGAAGAGGCTTCCACTGGCCAATGAGGGGACAACCTGAAAACCTAAAGGAAATTATAGAACTGTATTAGGTTGAAACATAGAAAATTATGTTTAAATCTATCAGTTCATAATAATAGTCATCAAAGAAAATCTTAATAGTTTGCCTTCAGAGGATTATAGAGAACCCGCCTATAATTATGAAAATGGATTACTGCAGGAAAAAAACATATATCCATCCCATTTCCATATATAAACTGTACCTCATAACAACTACATTGATGAGAGAGAGTTCTTTTTAATTCAGAAATTGCAGATAAGAACAATAAGGGAACAGCAAGAACGGGATCTGGGTATGATCATCCTGTGGGATTTTCTAAGGACTTGGACACTAGAATTCACAAACCAATATTAGCTTCACAAAAAGAGAGGCAAGCAGACATTGTATGTCCAATTTGCATTTCACATCTTGATATCTGTGCAGTCTAGTATGGTAGCTACTAGTCACATGTGGCTTTGAGCATTGGAAGTGTGATTAGTCTGAATTGAGGTGTGCCAAATGTAAAACAAATACTGAATTTGGAATGAAATCCAAACAAGGAAAGGATTACATGTTGACATATAGTTTAGATATATTGGGTTAAATAAAGTATATTATTACATTTAATTTCATCTTTTTCCCCCTTTTTTAAGGTGGCAACTAGAAAATTTTAAATTACATGTGATGCTTGCATTGTATTACTGTTGGACGTTGGTGCTGTAGATCTGACAACCAGTTTATAGGAAACTCAGGTGAAGGATAACATGTTAAATGATGGTACTGGGGTATAATCAGCAAAGTCCAGAATGAAAAAAAATCTATAGTATAAACAACTCAGTTTGTTCAACAAGTAGATGACCAAAACAATAAAAAGATAATTAAGAAATAACAGGCACAGTATATGGACCTTATTTAGATCCTGATTTAAACAAACCAACAGGAAATAAATAAAAAGGAGACAATTATGGAAATTGAGAATGGATTGGATATTTAATATATTAAGAAATTTCTCTCTAACTTATAGATGTGAAAATGATAATGGGGCGAGGGGAGTCCTTGGATAAAAGGAAAAAACCACTGGGGGGAACTGCTGTATGACTTCTGTCTTTTGTATGTGTGGGCTTATTTGCTTTGCCGACAGTATTTTGCCCTCTGAAGAGCATGATGGCTCAGGAAATTCCATTCCGTAGTGACATCCTTTGAGTTCAGGTATTCACTCACTTATTTCTTTAACAAATTTATTGACTTTTTAAAAGAACTGAGTTATAATTGACATAACATTATATTAGTTTGAGGTATATAACATAATGAATGATTCGCTATTTGTACATATTGTAA
Source organism: Rhinolophus ferrumequinum (assembly GCF_004115265.2). Lineage (NCBI taxonomy): Eukaryota > Metazoa > Chordata > Mammalia > Chiroptera > Rhinolophidae > Rhinolophus > Rhinolophus ferrumequinum. Next base: position 22,492,762 of record NC_046301.1, on the reverse strand, counting down.
AATTGTCACCCCGGTATGTCCAGTTAACATCCATCACTATTCATAACTGCATTCATTGGTTCCTTGGTGGGTGCTGGGTGCTATGATACAGTTAGAAAAAAGACAGGCGTGGTCTAGGCTATCATGGGAATATTAGATATAAAATCAGTAAGTACATAAATGTTTTTAAAATCTATAGTGTGGGAATTGCTACAAAAACCGATGAGCGAATGAACTATACCAATACGGTAGTAAACATCCAGAACCTGAAAATCTTGAAGATCCAGAACCTGAAAGTGAATAATATAAATGAATCACCAAATACATATTTTCATCCCCCCCACCCCAATTTCTTCAACAAATGTTTCAGTACCTCCCTCGGCCAGGTACCACGATGCTGTTGGGGATTTAATGTTTACCAGAATTGTCATGCCTCCATCCATGTGGAACCTTTAGTTAGCTGGGTTTTCTAGTTCTGTAGCTCTGCAAATTTGTGGCAGGAGCCCACGCTGGCTTCACACCACATGGTATTTTCTGTTTAGTAATATAATTAGTCACTGTATAACCTAGAATTTGATATTTTATTATTTATTGAGCCCATGGTAAAGTACATACTAAACATATGCTGTACAGTATAATAATTAGCATATAATTTTCAACGTTTCAATGAACTTTTGCCATAAAATTTAAGAGGATTTTAATTGCAAGTAATAAGGATTGCTTGTTAATAGGCTGTAGATAATTAAGGAGCTATTTGCATTCTCTCCCCACAAATTTTCTTAGTGTTCTGAGCTTCACTTAATTCATAACTTTATCTCCTGAGGATTAGTTAATTCCATTTAGCCACAGTAATAATAGACATGATGTTTTCTCTTCTTTAGCTTTCTTCCAGAGTTCGAATGATTCTTTAGAAAGGTTATAACATGGATTAGTTTTTTTCATTGTAAGTAGAGGTAGAGTATTTTTCTTGGTTTTTTTAAAACATCATGGTAAGTGACACTGACATTCATGGCTGTTAATTTAATTTTAGTTTTGCTAATATAAATTTGATTTTTGGTGGCATTTTAATATAAACTTCAATTCAAATATTAACAGGTTACGCTCTGACCAGAAACTTTTATAGAAAAGTTCTAGCATGAGTGAGTTTGTATAATTTATGCATTTTATTATATTCTTTTGCTGAATTTATAGTTGTATTTTAAAATAAGATATTTGCAATGCTATTCAGTTTCTCGTATGAGATTCCTTACTGCATTTGTTATTTTGTCACTTAATATATACTTCTTTCATTGTTTTCAGGAAACAGATGTCATTTCAAATAACAATTTTTAATGTTTTATAGGGCTTCACACCCGAAATCTGCTTGGGGATGTTAGTAAAAATAGAATATTTTAACAGTTATATGGCATACTGCGTTTGGTAAATGTCCATTTCTTAATAGAACAAAAAAAGGAAGTATGTGCCCAGATTTATATTTCTTTTTCTTTCAGGCTTAGGCTGTTGGAGCCTTCTCACTACTCTAGAGTAAAGTCTTTAAAGTCAGAAAAGTCAGTTGCTATGTAGTATGGCCTACTGACATAATCACACTAAGCTTTGGTCAGTGAAAACAATATCTGTTTGAAGGATTGTTGTGAATATAAAATAACGTAGCAAATGGAAATGCCCTGCACAGTGCCTGGAAAGTAGAAAGCGGCAGAGTAAATTGTAACTGTTAATATTCTTATATTTGAACATAACTTCTTACATACTATATGCTCTTTTCTTACATAACTTTTATTTTTGGAGCTTTGCCTTTGGTTCCTTTAAAGTGAAACATGTTTATGTATTTGTAAACATTTAGAGCGATACTTCATCTTGGAATAATCATTTATTAGTTTACCAGTATTTATTGATTATTTCTTAATCTATGTAGTAGTTTTCTTAATTTCTGAGCCTCTGATTTTATTAATACATGGATTAGATTCAGATAACTCAGAGTTGTTGAAAGGATGCAATGTGACATATGCAGGTGTCTAATATTAAAGCATAGTAAATAGTGGTTGTTAATGAAATTTACAGGGAGGCAAGACATTTATATTGAAAATGTGAAATACAGATTTGAAAGTGATATGAAAATGGTAGAAATAAGATGCTTTTGAGGTTCAGGAAGGGGAGGGCTAATGCTCACCGCTGGGAAATAAGGGAAGACTTCATATAGGAGTTACAATTCAACATAGGAGGAAGAACTGGATACATGATCATGCAACAGGAAGTTGTTACTTTCAGAAGGCAGGTAAGTGAGGGTACGTAGACTGGAGCTACATGGGCACGTACAGAGAATGCTCAGCGGTGCTATTTGCTTGTTGAGAGTGAATGATGTGAAAGCACGTTGGTGGGAAGTCAGACTAGAAAGCTAGGCTAGGATATGACTGTCAAGGATCTTAAATATTGGGGACAAGAAATTACGTCTTCTCTGTCAGATATTTTAAAGTTTTTGAGCTCAGAAATGACTTAAGAACTATGTTTCAGTAAGGTGATCTTGCTGGTTTTTTTGTAAGATGGATTAAATCTTGGGAAAGGATTGAATGTAAGGGAGAGACAAGAGGTATTTTAGTATTTCAAGCGTGAATAAGTGCCTAAGGTAGGACAGTGGTAGAAGAATAAGTGTTTTAAGAAAGAGCATGTCCATTGTATAAGGTGATCAAAAACAAAATTATCTAAATAAAATACCTTAGATTTGGCACTAGTTATCTTAGCAGTGTTTTGGTAGCATGGAGATGGTAGAGGCCAGATTATGAAATTTAGGAAATCGGTGAGTGGTTAGTAAATGCTGGTAATGAGAAAAGATTTCTTTCGTGAAATTTGATGACACGAAGAAAGCAGCAAGCCTTAATTGAAACTATAGTGTGGTAGGTTTTCTTAGCAGATAAACTCATCTCTGGAAAAATAGAGGCTCTGTGAAACAAACTCCTTTGACTGCTCCCCACATCTACTGTCTCTCTTAAGTATATTTCCAACACTTCCAAAATACTAACAAGCTTCTTCCTTTTAACCTTAAAAAATGGTCTCATGGAAAAGGGATTCTTGGTTTAGCATGAGTTGGCATTTAAAGGTTCTCAGTCAGAAACAGTACCCTATCCTCCCAGGGGCAGTTTAGAAATGTGTGGATATGTTTTGGTGTTCACAGTGACTGGAAAGCTTGTAGACATATGTTGGAATACAGAGAGCTGAATATCCTCCGGCCAGTTTTCAGGACCAGGAATTATGCTTCCCACCAAGCACCAATGAGTATCCCTTTGAGAAAGACTCCTGGATGGTCTCTCTTTTTTCTCCTTCACTGTCAGGTTTCTCAAAGAGTTTTGAACATTCGACTTTTTCATCTATTCATTTCTCAATTACAATCTATACAATCTATACAAAACTGCTGTGGCATAAGTCCTGTGACCTCTTTGTTGTCAAAAACATTGTAATGTAGTTTTTTTGTTTATGACATTTGTTGAGGTGGGTCATTCCCTTAAGTTGTTTTCTGCTGTTGGCTTCTGCTACATACTCTTTCCTACCGTGTTTCCCCGAAAATAAGACCAGGTCTTATATTAATTTTTGCTCCAAATGGCACATTAGGGCTTATGTTCGGGGGATGTCATCCTGAAAAATTATGCTAGGGCTTATTTTCCAGTTAGTTCTTATTTTTGGGGAAACACAGTGGTTTCTCACCTACTTCGATGACGCTTTCTCCTCAGTTGTTTTTACTGCCCACTTCTTTCTTCTAGTCTATTAAGTATTGATGCTCCTCTGGTATCTCTTTCTTTCCTGTTACTTATTTACACTCACTTATGTTCCAGAAAAAAACATAAGTACCTCCTGTTTTCAAAACATTGAGTTACAATTCTTTGTGTGTTTTCCCAGTAAGAAGACAGATACTCTTGAGACCAGAACCATGTCTTGTCTTTGTATTCTTACATCTAGTACTTTGGCTTTTTGTTTTCCTTAGAAAGTATTCCAGTGCAACTAAGGTTGATTGGCAAAAGTGTAGGAGGATGTTAAATTTTTAGTTCTCTTCTTGAGTTTCCTGTAAACTATGTAATTTACAAGTAGTAGTTTTACAGCTACACACATACATATTTTATTCCCCTGGTCTCCTGCCTTTTTCTAGATCTTGCATTTTTTATTTTTTTATTTTATTTTACTTTAATTTTTATTGCTGAAAGAGTCTCTTTAAGTTTTAAGTCTAGGAAGCTCTTTCCCTGAATTTTCTGTCCCACTCTCTGAATTAGAGTACTACTTATACCCTCTGTTAGTCATTTGGCAATGGAAGTCAGGAAACATTTATTGAACCTAGACACAGGACCCTGCCCTCAAGAAGAATATTTGTCAATAGAAGCGAAAGACGTTAATAATAAGTATAATATAGTATGATGAATCACAATAATAGACACATTGAAATGTCTAGAACGGAGGTGTCCAAACTTTTTTCAACGTTTTTCACCAAGGGCCATATGCGGTAAAAAGCACAAATAGCCGGGCCACTCACTCGAGGTGAAGTACGTATTGCCTCACCTGGTTTATTTAAGTAAACTAAATATATTTTTGGAATTTGCTGCAGGCCAATTAACAATGGAACATGGGCTGCAGTTGGCCCGCGGGCAGCAGTTTGGACACCCCTGGTCTAGAATATAATGATGTCTTTGAAAGTAATGGCTACGTTACTTAGTTAGGCCGAGAGGGTGATGCCAGGGGATTCAGCATCACATCCTTAAGAAACTTTGAGTGGTAGAGTGGTCACTTATGAATGATGACTTGAAAACAGCTTTTATCTTTGGTTATAGAACATGTTCCTATTTTAGATTAATTTTTTCAGGATCGAGTCCCAGAAATAGAATTACTAAGGCAAAGAACACGAATATTTCTAATAAGTGTTGATAAGGCATTTGCCAAGGTTTTTAGAATTGCCCTTATGCACATGATGGAAAAACATGAGCTGGATCACCACTGCTAAAATCCATTGAGTTTATTGATTAATGGATTGAAGGAGAAATGGTTCTCATGCTGTAAGACTATTCTTCATTCTGCTTTGTTAATTTTTTGTTGTTGTTGTTGCCTGTACCTTGGATGAATATATAGTTCTTTTGTTTGTTTGTTTTTTTAATTGGCACATGACATGGTCGATTATTTTCTCCTCCTCCTGACAGTTTCTTCACTTGGCTTCAAGACAGCATAATTTCCTACCTTATTAGACATTACTCCAGAAGCAGTTGACTTTGCTGGATCATTCTCACATTCCTAAAGTCTGAATGTTATAATGCTACACGGCTCACTTCAATTCCAAAGTTTTAAAACTGATCTATTTGCCAATTTTACACCTCCAGCTCTTCTGAGCTCCACACTTCTATACCCAATTGTCTATTCTACTTGTCTGTTTGATAGATACCTCAAATTTAATATATCAAAAGAGAAACTCCAGTAACCTGTTTTCTTAAATTATTATTTGGGTCAAATGATAGGTACAGTCTCTACACAAATCACCAGTACATTAATTTGAAAAAAATAGCATGTTAAGGATATCTTAGTTCTATTTTGATACATCCACACAACTATAACATTACACTTTTCTATTTCTTTTAGGATTTGAAAATCCTTTCTTTGTAGACTGTCCTCTGCTCCCTTCTGTGTTATTATTCGTAATTTTAAAACACAATTAACTTTTGCTTTATAAAACACCTTCTTCAATCATTGGAACTCTGTCTTATGTGAATATTTATTTGAAATAATTTGACCACAAAACATTAATTTTGATGAAATTTTGATATTTCATGCCATTGAATTCAACTGTAACATTTGTTTTCTGAATGCTGTTGTGTGTAGAGTAAAATGAGAAAATAATAACAGAATTGAACTTTGTTCTGCTTTTGCCTTGTGTATGCTGCCATGTTTCAAATGACCCTTCATCTAGTTACAGTCTTTAATTTGGGATTTATTTTGGGGAAAATACAACAACTTTAGTATACCATCGATATATTTCTGTATACTCCCCAAATTATTTGTTGCATCAATTTCACATGTTACTACATAACTTAGAAAATGAAATACCATATATAAAATTCAAAATATATTAGTTTGTGGAGAAGCTGACTATCACCGTCTTTTCTTCTGTAGAAAAAGAAAAGGTTTCCTTCATTCTCTTAGCATCCCAGGCTGGGTCTTTAAAGTAAACTGACAAAAACAGATTAACAGGAGAAAAGCACAGATTTCTTGAATGTAACTTATGGGAGCCTCCATAAGGAAATTCAGACCTGAAGAAACAGTTAGACCTATATACTTTTACGCTAGGTTTGAAGAGTAGTGAACAGTTTGGGAGAAATTTGATAGGTTAAAGGAGTATAAGGTAATTGTAATAAACTGGGGGAAACTTAGCAAGGCCTACTTGTTATGATTTTTGGGGAGATCATGTTGTCTTTGGAGATATGGATGCTCCTTTTCTCTGGGAATCGGAAGGGCACCTCTTGCTTGAGGGCTCTAGGCCTGTTTCAGGGAAGAAGGGTATGGAGGGGAGGAGGCAAGGATGACCTTCCTTTTTCTGCCATTTTCTCAAACTCGTCCTTCAGCTTAAAATATTCTGTATGCCAAGGTGCCATATTTTGGGGTGGCATGACCTGAACCCTGCCATTCTCATAAAAGAAAGAAAACTACTTTAAAAAACTTGCCTTTTGTTATTCATTTGCTGATCCAATATTTATACTTACATTCCTTTCCCCAGCTGCCTCCAATTCTCTAGCTTTTTCTGCATGAAAAGTACTATGCAGAAATAGCAAACAACAAAACCAAATAACAACAAACAACAAAACCTAACTTTAAGATGCATGCAGAATTTACATATAAATATATTCTTGTGCTTTGGAATTGTTCCTTGGTGCCTCTTAGTGCCAAAGTGAGATTTTATTTGTACAGCATATTTTATTAGTCAAAATATCTGAGGCAATTTTAATTTTTCTTTAAATAGAGTAAATAATATTTGTACTACAGTATAGTGTCAGGAAATTGTTTTTAGTGAGTCAAGTTAATATAGCAAATACCATCTAGTTTGTAAGTAGATAAACATTGATATTAACCTTTATTCATGAAAGGCAGTAATAGCCTAATGCCTCTGTACCTTCAAAATGATTTGCTTGATCTGATAAATTATGCAGTCTTGCATTGTGACCTCATAAACCTTTAGTATTTACTTAAATTGACTTTAGAAAATTTGCCACGTTAGAGCATAATGACTATTAACTTATTCTTGTACTCCTAAACTTGTTTTTTTCCCTCCGTTGTGCATATAAAGAAGAACGTATAATGGTATTGACTGATAAGATGTGCTGTTTAGATAGTTCCATTTGAACTTGAACATTGAAGGGCTAGATATTTTTTTTTTAATCTTTTTTTGCTGCAAAGGAAAAAAATTGGCAAATGAGAAGGCTTGTGTGCAAATTTGTTTTCCTGTTTTATGTGTATAGAAAGTGCTGAGATTGTGTTTAAAAAGTAAACGAGGGTATGAACACACAATGGGATTTATAGGTGATGCAATACAGAATTGTACACCTGAAATCTATGTAATTTTACTAACAGTTGTCACCCCAATAAATTTAAAAAAAAAGTAAACAAATGTCAAGTGTAGCGACAGTTTTCTGTTATAACACATTTAGAAAAGAAAAGTGATATTTTTGTGGAATAAACTTGAATTGTGTCATTATGCATAGTTAGTATTTGTGGCCTATTTCTAGAATTTAAGAAAAGAAAGTTAGAATTTGAAAATAGAAAATTAGTTAAATATTCATTAAATCAAGAATTATTAAGGACCAATGATAAAAAGTATTCATTTTGGGCCTAGAAACATATTATTGCACTTGAGAATATTGTGGTTTAATGGGAAAGTCATACATACAATTAATGAATTACCTTATAATGAACATTTGTGGCAAAAGATTTGAAGGTGTGTTTTCAGACTCCTGTGAAACAGAGGGACAAGAGGATTAGGATTTCACGCAGTCTGTGCAGTCCAGACAGACAAAGAAGTGGGGTGGGAACTATGATGGGAAGTTTTATCAGAATAGAGAATAGGTTATGCAAGGAACGGCTGTGAAACCATATTGGAATTTTGAGAAAGTCCAGGGAGGAAGCATGATTTCAGTTAAGGATATGTGGTAGGGAGTAGTTGTAGATAAATCTAGAAAGAGATTAAAAAAATATCATTAAAAGTCCTAAATACTATTGTGGAGAATTTAGACTTCATGCGAAGGAGAATAAGAATCTAGAGTAATAGTTTGAAACAGTTTGTATCTTGGGTAATAGGGTTTTTAAAGGAAAAGCAATAACATTTTTGGCAATACGAAGATTATATTATAGGGAAGGCTCAAGCAAGGGATACTAGTTAGGAGGGTGTCAAAAGAGGTTAGAGCACTGATCACAGCAGTATTAAGTACGGGAATGCCTATCGGTGTGGTGAGAAAGGAACAGATGTAGGAGGTTGGTAGTATATCGTAGTGCAATAGTGCTCCACCCTCTCGAATTTAGCACGCTCTTTATTAACAAACATTTTGTAATTCTCCCTTATTTATGAATTTTTTTGTCAGATGATAAATAGATCTTTCCTATATAAATAATAGTAAATGATATTTTCCAAGTACAATGGATTTGTTGGAACATAACGCCATTGTAAGTTGTGGAATATCTGTGTTGTATGATTACCTTTATATGTAATTTCAAGACAATTAAATGAAGATAAAAAGTGGGGCATTATGTATCATCTGGGATTGGGGCTAGGCGCAGAGATTGATCTCGAATGGGCATGAGGGAACTTTCTGGGTGATAGAAGCATTCCAAGACTGGATTACAGTGATGATTGTACAAGTGTATAAATTTACCCCAAATCACCAAACCTTATGTTTAAAAATAAGTTAAACAAACAAACATAAAGTAAGGTGTTCTCTTCCTTTCTATTCTATTCCTTAACAGTTCAGTCCAAAAGATATTAAGTGGTCTGAGGAAGGTAGGTGTCCCCACTAGAAGGTAGGGGCCAGCAGGGTGGCAGCACGTAGGCAGGATGAAGGGGCTGTCTCTGCAGAGGGATGGCATAACAGTGAGTGTTGGATTCCAGGCAGGTTAAGGAGGATTTCCACCCGGGGTGGGGGAGATGATCAGAAGGATGCAGGATACGGGACGTCAGCATCTAAGCGGAATGAGAGCATGTCTGTGTCAGTGATCCAACACAGCATGGTGGCACCAGAGCGGAGTGAGAGGATGCCACGTGGGGGGAGACCAGAGCATGATGCTGGAGCCTGAGTAGTGTGTAGAGAGCTTCCATGGAGTGGATGATGAGCCCAAGTGAGTTGAGTAGATCATGCATGTGTGTGGGGAGGCTGTGGTGGTGAGAGAGGTGTGCTCACATTCTCAGTGATTGACTAAATAATAATGTTAGCTAGGCTTCTCTGTGTTAAATAAGGGAATTGCAAATCAGGGAAGAGAAGACTGGAATGAACGCCGTTCTTCATTCTTGGTTTTGGTTTTATGTAGTATATCGATATATCTATATATCCTCAAATAAATACAGATAGATAGAAAGATAGATAGGTAGATAGATGTAGAAATTAATATAGAACTGTATGTGTCTGTGTGTGTGTTCTTAGATATACTTTCTACTTCTCTCCATTGAGATGGCCATTGAGCAGTGACATCCCAGTAGCAGTGAACATACCTTGAGCCCTGATCTTGAATTTGAAATAAGATTTGCATTGAAACCAGGGCTCTGTGGAGTAATGGTAGCTCCACGGCCATGGTACAGACACTAGAATATGAGCCTTCAACGCCTTGTTGTGCTACAAAGTAAAGGAGTACAGAAAGAATGACGGGGTCATTTAAGAAGGAAAAAGAGTTAGCTTGAACAAACTGTTACTAGCCATGTGAGTTGGAGATTTTTAACATCAAAATAAATAACGATACTAAGAGATTATAACCCATTAAATACATGAGGAAACCAAAATCCATACTGATATAAATAAAATGAAGAAATGGAAAGGTTGAGGAGAATCAGAATAGACCCAAGTACTTCGTGGAAAAATATTAATTACAAAGGGAAGAACAAGAACTTTGCAGCAAAGAAACTCAGGAGGCACCATGTCAATCAAATGATCAAAGTGAACATCACCAATCATAACGTAACCTGATTCCTGCTAAAAATGCCTCCCCTCTGTCTAATCATGTGGAAACATTAGAGAAACCCAAATTGAGGGACAGTCTGAACAATAACTGACCTGTAATATTCTGAAATGTCAAGGATTTGATATGTCAGGAAAGACTAAGAGATTCTTCTTCCTGATTGAAGGAGAATCAAGAGGTAGGGTAACTAAGTGTGACACATGATTCGGAGCTGGATCTTTTTGCTATACGGAAGATTGCTAGGGCAACGAGTACAACTGAGTGGTGCTGGAGAATTATTAGGTAGTAATGTGTCAGTTTTCGTTTCCTCACTTTGACAGTTATATGGTTATCATATAGTACAAAATCCTTGTTTATAGGAAGTACACACTGAAGTATTTGGGACTAATGGGACATCATGTTGGCCACTTTTTTTATATACTTGTAACTTCTGTAAATTGGAGACTTTTCCAAAAAAACAAACAAAAAAAAAGATAGGGCCCTCTGGAGAGGAGTTCTACAAGTTCATATATATCAACAGGACTTAGAAACTGGAAGTGAGAGAGACACCCTGGTAGGAGGAAAGGGGGAGCATTGTGTGTGAGAGAGGCAGAGAGTGAGAATGGTAGTGTGTGAGGTAGAGAAAATAATGATAGCAATATAATAATACAGACTACGGAACAAGTTAGGAATGGAACATAATACCTTTATATTAGGACATATTAGTGTTAAGGTGTCTGTGGATAATCAAAATGGAAATGTCATTCATTAGGCAGTTGGAAAATGCAGCCTTGTCAGCAGTATCTGGATTAAAGAATTGCCGTTTGGTACCATTTTCACAAAGCATGTTTCCTCGAAAATAAGACCTACCCTGACCATCAACTCTAATGCATCTTTTGGAGCAAAAATTAATATAAGATCTGGCATTATATTATATTATATTATATTATATTATATTATATTATATTATATTGTATTATATTTGATATTATATTAAAGACCAGTCTTATAGTAAAATAAGACTGGGTCTTATATTAATTTTTGCTCCAAAAGACGCATTAGAGCTGATGGTCCGGCTAGGTCTTATTTTCGGGGAAACACGGTACGTGCTAGGTATAGTCATAGACGTCATGATGATCTTCCTAGTTTGGAAGAGGAAAAGAATAGAGGGCTTTTGGTAGAACCTAGTGGTAGACCTACAAGTGGGGAAGACTCAGCAAAGGAAAACGAGGAAGAAAAGCAGGAGAGACTGTATTCTGGGATTGGAAAAGAGAATTCAAAGGAGATACATGTGATCATGTAATATCAAGTTCCTCACAATGATATTGTGATGGAAAGCTTTTTATTTTTCAAATGCTGATCATGATTTGAATCTATAGTTTCCTTCCTCAAAGAAATGTTCCTTCTTAAACCCTATGATTACTTGAATTTTATCTTACTCATGTACCATTTCTTTAGCACCTGCTGTGTCAGTCACTATCCTGTGACTCAGAGCTACCACACACAACAAAAGTAGACGTGTTTCCAGTCCACATAGATTTCATAATTCAAAGGGAAAGACAGCTATCGATGTTACCAACCAGGTATAAAGCTGCTAGTGTGGCAGTGCTGTAAAGAACAGCAGAATTGCATGATGAATCCCTCTAATAGGTATTTCTTACTTAATTAAGCAGCTCAGGAAAGATTTCTTTGAAGTAACAATTGAATTGAAATTTGGAGATTGAGTAGAAGTTAGCTAGATAAAGTGGGGAAGAAAGTCTTATCTGGCTAGAAGGAACAGCGAAAGCCTTAATGCCTTAAGGCAAAAGCCTTAAAACGAAGCATAATGAGTACAAGCAGTGAAGAAAGACCATGCAGCTGGAATGTGTGTGGATCACGATGGGGAGTGTGGTTTGTGGAGATGTCAGTAATATCCAGACAATGAGGAAGCCTTCTGGCCATGCCACCTTTATCTAAAGAGGAACAGAGAACAGTAAGGTTTTCTAGAGGAAGAGATGAGACACATGATCCGTTTGGGGCTTTAAACACCCTCTGAAGTGTGTAGCACATTGTGTAGGTGAGCATAGTGGGTGAGTGAAGGTGCCAGTCCCAGAAACAGAGAACACTAGAATTGAAGATGCCTGGTTGGGGGTGAAGGTCAATAATTTGGTTTTAATTATGTTGAATTTGAGATGGATTTGTTCATTCAACAAATGTTTATTGAGGACTTAAAATATGCCAGTTCTTGTCTAAAGCTCTGGGGATTAGGCAGTAACCAAAAGGAATGAAAATCATTGCCTTCGTTGAGTTTACATTATAGTGATAGTAAACACTCAAGAAATATTTATTGTATGCCAGGCACTATACCAAGCATTTTATAAATATCATTTTATATGATCTTCACAACAACTTTAGGAACTAGGTACTATTATTATTCCCATTTCACAGGTGAGGCAACTGAAGTGTAAAGATACATACTATAGCTAGTAAGCATTTAGATATAGTTTGTATATAGAGCTCAGAAGAGTTCTTTACTGGATGTATAAGAGGTGTGAACAAAAAATCCAGTGAATGCTGCTGCCGAATGCCACCCAGTGGAAAGGCAGGGATCTTCAATATGGAAAGCAGCACGTGGAACCTTAGTAACAGTGTGTGACAAGTTTCACCTTGTTCAGTGCAGTCAGTCGGGTGTGAGCTATGGTTGAGAGAAGGTGTGTTTTAACGTGTGCCGTAAATCATCCTCCATCATGACAATGCACCATGTCACACATCACTCTGGTATACAGAAATTTCTGTCAGATGAAAACATGTGTCCTCATCCACCTTATTCACCGGATCTGGCATCTTGTGATTTCTGGCTCTTCCCCAAAATCAAAAGAATTCAGGACATCGAAGCAGCCACGACAGTACAACTGAAGATACTCACGAAAGAGAACATTCAGAACTGCTTCAGAAAGTGGCAAGAATGATGGGATAAGTGTGTTTGAAGCAAGGCAGAGTATTTTGAAGGGAATGGCAATGTGTCTTTTACTGTAATAATTTTAAAAATTTAAACATTCACCATATTTTTTTATCACACCTAGTACATTTCTTAACTCACTTATATATGGGTAATTACAGACATGAGTGTGGATGAGAGCATAGAAGGAGAGAGTACTGGGTGAGAAAAAGAATGGCCTAGGGTCAAACTCTAACATTTAGTGACTAAGATGGTTAGCTACAAAGAACACAGAACTTATACCGTGTTTGCCCAAAAATAAGACCTAGCCAGACAATCAGCTCTAATGCATCTTTTGAAGCAAAAATTAATATAAGACCCGGTAAAATAAAACTGGGTCTTATATAATATATGGTATGATATGATATGATATAATATAATGTTATATAATATAACATCGGGTGTTATATTAAATTTTGCTCCAAAAGACGCATTAGAGCTGATTGTCCAGCTAGGTCTTATTTTCGGGAAAGCAGGAGGCAAAATATAGATATGCAATTATAAAATAGTTGTTTAACTGCCATGATATAGGAAGCACAGGTTGCTGAGATCAAAATTCCCTGTAGTAGCTGACATCCAAGTGGAGAGTTATTTGACGGATGATACATGTTAGCAGATAAGTCAGGTGTTGCCGAGTCCTAGTACCCAGAGAACATGGAACAGAACATAGTCTCTTTCACTGTGGCTGGAGAACTCTGCAGAGAAGCCCCAGGACTCATAGTGTTCCAATTCTTTATCTTACTTGACTCAACTTGTTTCTGATGCTCTTCTCTTCTGATGGCTCTGTCTCATTCTCTTATAAATTAGTTCATTCAACAAGTTTTTATTGAACACCTACTCTCAGTAAAGCTCTTTGTCAGACCACTTTTGTATCCCTGGATCTTGTCTTTTCCTAATTCCACTTCTTACAGTAATCCCTGGAATGCTCTGTTGCTGTATTTTTCTTTTTCTAAAACATTAGTTTTCCTTTTATGACCTTAATCTCTTCCAGCACTTCAACTTCTGTGCAGACACCTTAGGTCACCATCTCTGGTTCCCCCCTCTGTGTTAAGCTGAACATCTCTATTCTCAGAGACTTTCTGGATATTTCCATGTGATGTACTTCTGGTCTGTGAAACTCAGCACGTCCAAAACTAAATTCGACGTGTAACCCTTCCTATGTTTCCTGGTTTTGTTAATGGAATCATTGTTGAAATCTAAGCTTAAAGCCTTGAATTCCTACTCAACACTATCCTTTCTCTCATATCCCTCACCTGTAAGTTTGACAAAGATTAATAAGGCCAGTATTACTCAGTGTTGATTACTGTCAGGAAATAGACACTCATACATTTTTGGTAGAAGAGTAAATTGGAACTATCTTTTTGGAGAGTAATTACCTATGGAAATTAAAAACAATTCGTTCTCATCTTAAAGCCTCTGCATATATGCCACTCATCCAGAGGGTCTTGGTGCTTTGTTGCAAAATGAGAAATCCATTTTTCCTTTAAAACCTATCTGGTTTTCAGATTGGATGCTTTCCCCTTCAGTTTTCTTAAAAATTGTCCTTAAGAAGTGTACCATCTTATTCCTAGAAATAAGTCCCTTTTTGTCTACTACTAATAATGTTAGGGATGGCAGTACGTAGTAACAGCACCAACTTCTGTTACCTAGTACTCACTGGTCCCTTTACCAAGCTGATAAGGCTTCTTATTTATTTTATGAGGTAAATACTATTTACTCCTGCATTTACTTTTTTTTAAAAAAACACAGAGCAGGAATAGTCTAAACACTGAATCCTCTGATGTTTAAAACAGTGAAAGATTGTCACTATTTCTAAGACAAATAAAAAGATGAAACAAAGCTAAATAAAATATTTTAAAGATAATTATTTAACTATATAGAAACTCTTGGTTGTCTTCAAAGATTATTATTACTATTTCAATATATTAATCAAATGGTTACAAAACTCATTGAAACCCTTGGTTAGGAAGCTGTTCATAAGTTTTAATTAAAGGTATAGATTTGAGTTTTCATAGGTGACACAGATAGTTTTTAGCAACAAAAATCACAGTGACGGAAATATTTCTAAACATCTGTTTTCTATAGTGTGAGTATTTCAAAAGTAGTTAGAGTATTCATTATGAAATGAAATGTCACCTTTATGTCAAAGGGGTATATTATATGTGTTTATTTTCAAATAGCTGCTATGTAACATATTACCACCATAGAAAAGTTTAGCAAATTTAGAATGATTGTCTTTTTATAAAAAAAAAAAATAAGTGTCATCATCCCATTCAACCATTGTCAGTTATGTTTTAGTCCTTTTCATTGTATTACAAAGTATTGTAAATATTCTACTTAAGATAATGAAATCTATTAACCTTTCAAGTAGGCACAAATAAATTTGTATTTCTCAATAGGCTAAAACTGCATACTACCTAAGACGTCATTACTGATACTCAGGTTAAATAAAGATGCCATAATTAAAGTATATGTTAAATATTACTAAAGCTTTATTTCTTGCCTTTTTTTTTTGCCTGGAAGTAAATATAAATAGAAGTTGTATTTTTATCTTCCAGCATCCAAATGAATTACCTTATGTATCTCCGGGTACACATAGCCCACTCTGGATGGAGATCACTGCTCAAAGTCACAGGGTGCTATTGAATTGTTTGGAGTAAGCTGTTTATGTCAACAGATTTTATTTTTAATCGATCATTTTGGCAGCTCTTTGTGCTTGTGGATTTGAAGAAGAAAAATATCGCCAATAATGAAACCAGAGAACGGTCTCACAATAGCAGTAGGCTAGGCAAGAGATATGGTAGAACTCTGGTACTGGGCATGGATTTGATATTTTTTAGGAAGAAAAATGTTTGAGGCTCGATTTGTTTGATGGTTAAGTAGAGGGAGAGATCAAGGTTGACACCCAGGCTTCTTGCATAGGTGACTGCATGGGTGAGGGTCAACATCAGAGATATAGGGGACATAACAAAGGAGCTGAGTGTGCAATCTGTATTGCTTTACATACCCTTTTTAAACAGAGCTATTTTATCATTGGTGGGCCATTTTCATTTATGTTCACATTCTCTGTTTTGAAATTATGAGAATATAGCTCTAAGGAAACATTGGAATTTTTTTTTAACTTCCTTCTGCATTTACACAGACATTTTCATGAACTTAAGATTTTGAAAGCATGACTTTTACACATGTATTAATATTTGTTATCCATTAAAATTTTAGTATTAATAATCTGACATGATTTGAGTTTACAAAATGACATTAATAGTAACTCAACAAAAAATATAGAGAAACTGAGTAAGTATGTATTTTTGAAACCGTGGGTTTTATTGCTCTACGATAGATTCAATAGAAGTAACAGGTTAATGGAAGGAAATCAAAATGATCACAGTTACTTCATGTCTTTCCTTCAAAACTTTAACACTTTACCGTGAACATTATAAATGACTGTTTTTCCTTTAGAAACTGATTTGCTTTAGAAATGATGTATGAAATAATATGTATTTTGCATGTCCTGTTGTAATGATAAAGGTCATATAGTATCATTTACATAATCTCTAGCCAGAAATGAACTCAGTAATATCCTTGGTATAACATATACATTATTGGAGGTTTAAAACTCTCATTATTCATGAAAGTTAATTTTACAGTGGGTGTGAATGATCTATCTTATGGCTGTTTTTTTGATCATTCTATAAAATAATATGGAGCAAAGCCTGCTCAAATAATAGGAAAACCAGTAAAGAGTGATGCATTCGCCTGACTCTCTGTATACCCGATTGGATCTTGATTGATGGCAATCATTTGTCTTTGTCAAAAAAAGGAGAAAAATTCAGACATTGAAATAGGAGTGCTATCAAACTTTCTACAATGGCAGAAAGATTCTATTAATGTGGCCTTAGAATATTAACTGTCTCTGTTGGGAAATGATAAAGAATGTTAATTTTTTTCCTTGAGCATGTTTAAGTATAAAATGCATTATTTTGTCTGCTGTTGGGATTAAAAGAATACTTTAATGGCACACCGGACTTGATGAAAGCAAAGATAAAAACAGCTTAAAATGATGAAAAACAAATAGGTCTTAATCCTTTTATTATTATTATTGTTCTCAATGAAATAATAAAAATTTAGCATAGTGTCATAAAATTCTTACTGCTGTGTTCCAGCTGATATTGGACCATGAAGGGTTGACTTCAAAGAGGCTTGAAGTGGAAGATGAAACATATTTTTCACTGTCTTGTTCTTTAGAATTTTCCTTTTCTTTGAAAATATTAGAGCAAAAAGACATTCTAGATAGTGTAAATCATTTTTTAAAATCTATTAAATGATCTTGTTATGATTTGGAAATGGAAAGAATGTTAGAACTGTAATATATTAAAAGGCAGAATTGGTAAATAGCATTTTGCAGCAATACCAATTCTGACCTTTCCTAATTTCTTGCAATAATAAATATATCTTATATGTTATTATACAAATATTTTATATATGTTATGAGGGCCAGACATACTTTCTGTTTAATTTTGAATATTTGCTTTCTTTTAACTACAGTGTTTTGTATTGTTAATTTGACTTTAATTTAAAGTTATGTTTGAAAATAATTTAAAATGCAAATAATATTCTGTAGAAAATATTTTAAAATTTAACTAGCTTTGTTTATATTAATAATGATTTGACATTTATATGAATTAAGACTTATATATGTCATTTATTACAGAGTTTTCTTTGTCAAAATATTTTGGAATGTTGTAATGAAGTTTATTTGTATACTTACTAACTTTCAAAGTACAGTCAAAGAAAAAGCTATCATTTTTTTTGTGCTGGAATGGCACCAATAATGATGAACAGCCCCAAACGATTTGTATATAGCTTTAAGATGTGCTTTAATTTTTTTGTAATATATTTGTTTTTTTGAAGGGTAATGTAAGATGAACATAAATTTACATTTTCTTTTCACAAAACTATATGGTTGCAACATTTGTTATTGGCAATTATGTTCTGATAAGTGAAAGATGATTATTATATATTTTAAATTAACGATATGAATGTTGCCATTACTTTTACAAGTAATTTTATATAACAACACACTGATGTTATGCTAGTATCTTCAAATGTTATTTTTGGTCATTTGACATTAAATGTAATTCTGACCACTCCCTGAAAAGCATTAAAGGTTTGGCTTCTTAAAATTCCTAGTCACTTTTAGTTGAAAGCAATAGTTGGCATCCAGTCACTGCTTCAGTACTGATCACTTGTATAACTTATGTCTTTTGGTAACTTTGCTTGTAGTAGAACTCAAAAGGTGAAATATGTGGATAACAGGTAGCCTGTATAGTTTGAAATGTCCTTCCGAAGATTTTGATCCATTCTCCACTTGACCAAGCATTCTCTACCTACTGTTTCCCACTCCCCGTACCTGTTCTAAAGCATTGACTTTGTACATTTTTCAGTTTATATTTACCAAAAATCTATTTTCTGGTTATAGTCTTTGATTACAAAGAGCTCTTACAAATTAGTAATAAAAAGTCAAACAACCTAATTTAAAAAAGTTGTATTCCTTATTGAAAATCACTTCAGGATCATCTGTTTGAGGTTTTTGTCTTCCTTCTTCATTATCTAAAGGCATTTAATTTTTTTGAACATGTTGACATGTTTTTAATTTATTTAGTTTTCTTTAACGTTTATTTTTATTAATTTATTAGTAGTCTAAACATGACTCAAAGTCTACTACTAACAATCATTTAAATAAATTTGTTGGCCTAAATTATAATAGGTCTATTTTTTCTCTCTTTATATAACAGTGTAAGTAACCAGGTTTAGTATATTGCTCCTGTGCATGTGGTGACAAGGGAGAGAATAAAATTCTGGTTGGAAAAGCAAAGATTATTGAGAGGAAGGAAACGGCTAGGTCCTTCTCGGAGTAGTAAGAGAAGGGTAAAGTGTTTGTGGGTAGTTATTTTGTAATAAAAAATATTAAGAGAGTAGAAGTAGTAATCAATTGTATGTGGATGATGTTCCTTAATTGGAGTTGTTTTTACTAAAATCTATCTTTAGACCCTTCTTTATGGAGACAAAAGAGTACAACAGTCATTTTTAAAAAGTGTAAACTGAAAAAAATACTTTAATTGGAAATTAGGAAATCTGAAAAATGAAACCAAGTGATTTAACTTATTTATATATGTAAAATATAGCATCTCAACCCTATCCTAAGATCTTGTGATGTCATTGTACTCACACATCATGTAGGCTTTCAGTAAGAAGTAGCAAATAACTCTAAAGAAAACAAGTAAGATACATGATTTAGTTAATCATATGCTGTCATTGTGTTTGGATTAGTGATATTGTTCATTGAGGCCTGCTAATGTTGATATAGGTAATTTTTAAATTTTGTGCCTATACTCTGCTAAGTGCTTAACTACATTATCTTATTTAATTTTTATTACAGTTTTCTTAGGTAGGTGCAATTGTTATTCCTCAAAGATGAGAAGCCAAGGCTTAGAGAAACTAAGTAGCTTTCTCAAGATTATTTAACTACTAAGTGGTTGAGTCTGAATAAGAAAAATGTTAGGATTCTCTGTTATTTACAAAATTTTACTGTAGAATTACATACTAATGTAGCAAACTTATAGAACTTTACCAAAATTTGACCGTATTTAATGCAATTTCCTTATAAGAAAAGCTGCAAGATTTTTTTTCCTACTTAGTTAAATCCTGTTTAGTATTGTCACAATAAATATGAATACACAGGTAATTTGTTTTAAATAATGATTAGTGTTTGCAATAGAAATGTCAATAGTATTTCCATTGATGAACTCCTAATATCCTTATTGATTATTAACTGAAATGCACCTTGTTGATAACTTTCTTAAAAATGGGTGAAAAAGTCTGTTGAGTATGAGGTATGAGTGTCTACAAGTGTCTGACTTTTTGTGAATTAAAGACAAAAATATTCTTCAGGGTAGTATTAGGTTGGTACAAAAGTGATTGCAGTTTAAAAGGTTAAAAATAAATGTAAAAACTGCAATTACTTTAGCACCAAACAAATAGTAAAATTTTTGTTTTAGATTTTTCTTGCTGGCAAGTCAGAATCAGCATTGGGACATACAGCATTGGGACATTGGGAAAGGCATATGAATGTCTGCATTTTAATATTCTGAATTCACACTGCTTCAGCAATCCTGTAGGTTTACAACCATGTATGTTTCTTGGCTTTTGTTCATACCACAGAGAGAATGCAGAATTAGCACATAGCTGCCACAAAATATTTACATTAATGCCGTTTAAACTTAAAGAAGGTAAATATTTTCAAAACACTTTACTTGAATGCATTTACAAAGTGAAAACAATAATGTACTTTATTCCTATAGCTTTTTGGTATGTGTGTGTTGTAGTAGGGAATAGTCCAGTTATTTATAATACACTGACTTTCATAAAGTACTGTGGACATTGTTTCAAAAATTTCAGTTGTATCTAAACTTTGTAAAATTTTATTATCTAGGTGGGGAAGACAGTTGTCACACCAATAAACTTTAATTTAAAAAAATAAAGAAAAAGAAAATAGTAATAAGAAAAAAAGATTCAAATTGGCAAACTTGGCTTTATTTTAAACTTACATAGGAAAAATAGAAATATATTTTCATAAAATATTCAATTACATGAAAGTCCCCTTCAGTACCTGTGCCTACCCAGGAGTCCTACTTTTCTTCCAGGGATGAGGAGGTGAATAGTTTGATGTATTGGTTTCTGGTTCCTTCTCCTACATTTATATCAGCACATGTAATCTTTAAAAAATATAATTGGGCCATGCTATACGTATTAGTTAACTATTAGGTTGGTGCAAAAGTAATTGTGGGTTAAAAGATTAAAAATAACTGCAAAAACCGCAATTACTTTTGCACCAATCGAATACCCTTTTCACTTATATACCATGCTCTTAGTTTGAAAATTCTGTAATGTATTTGAGCTTTTTCTGCTGGTGAATGTTTAGCTTGCGTGTAATAGTTCCTTAATATAGAAGGGCTGCAATCCTGGCAAATTCATCTTTGTGAATATGTGTGAGTTTTTCCATAGGATGTATACCTAGAGGTGATATTGCGAAGGCAAAAGCTATTTGAGATAAAAATTTCACTAATACTGGCAAAATGTTTTCCCCTTGTGGTGCAAGGGTCGACTGTGCTTCTAGGTAGGGTTTGCCGGTAATGCATTTTCTGTCTGCAGAAAATCCCCAGGATTTCTGGTTAACAGAGGCTAGTTAAGGATCCGCCCTTCTTCTAACCTGAGAGTCCTTACCTCTTCACCAATAGTGGGCGATTTTTCTGCCTGCTGCGCAAAAGTAAGGGGAGAGGAAAGGTGAAACCAGCCTAAAGGTTGTCCTAGGTGAGCCCTGTTCACCTACTGCTTGCATCTGTTCCCTTCAGACTGGAGCTCCCCCAGTTTCTTCTTCGTATGTCTGGGGTTTGATCCTATCAGCTTTCTGTCTTTTAGGAATTCCTCATAATTTCTGTTGTACTGACTATATACTCATTTTCATGTGCTAAGTATTACATCACTAGCACATATATTTAGCTTAAATATTAAAACCAACGACCACTGAATCAGAAAATCAGGTACTTAAACAGGTTTCTTAAACTTGTTCCATCCCCCACAACTTCGATGTATTTATTTCTATCCCATGGCATTAAACAGGGTGAAGAAAAATAAACATGTTACCACTTCCTTCCCAATATGCATAATGAAGTTTAATTTACTCTTACTTCTTCATTTGCAGTATGTCCTACAATCGCGGGTGGCAAGGAGAAAGAAAGAATCCACCCAGATGTTCTTGGTTTCTACCTAGAGGTGTTCATCTATGACCATGGATCAAAAAAGTGCAGCATTTCCTTCAGTAAAAACTGACTTAATTACAGCTGCACAAGTAGTTGTGTTTTATTACTTTCTGTCCTCCTTACTCTCAAGAGAAAAAAAATATATGATAATAAGGAAGTAAAGAATTAATTCCATGAATTTCCTTGCCCTTAAACAGAATTCTAGAGATTTCTCAGGAACTGGCAGTAATAAGATTTTGAATGTGCACATAGGTTTATGGAATACTCTAAGAGTGGGTTACATTTTTAAAAAATAGAATAACAAAATAATAGCATTTTGAAGGTGGTGGAGACTTACACATTATTCAGTTCAGCCCTTTTGTTTTATAGAAGAGGAGACTGAGTGCCAAATAGGTTTAATGGTGTTTGCTCAGGATCCAACAGCTAATTAATTATGAAGTCAGAACTTGAATCTAGATATTCTTTCTCCCCATCTGGGACTGTTTTTCACACACCATTCTGCTTTTGCAGTACCATTTCATAGTGACATCATTACCTTTTTTCTTTTTTTACTATATGTATAGAAACATAGCTAGAATATACAAAATTTGTTAAGGAGTACAGAAAAACATAATTAGAAAGTTTACACTTTTTAAGAATAAAAGTTGGAAAGGTTAAAAAAATATATAGTTTTAATGATAGAAGAGGCCAGGTAGTAGAGCATTTGAATCATCATAAAGTAAGATCTTTCAAAGCAGATGTTTGGAGACCACTTATGGCAGTAATTTCCATTTTCATGCAGTGTTTTTCCAATTGCTTTTAGTGAGAATTGTTTTTCTTTAAAAATCCTTTGCCTTCTTTATCCTTTATTTCATTGTATTTTTCTCCAAAGTAAGGAAAGAAATTGGAGAGGAAGGAGCCAGAAACATAAGAGGTTGCTATTGGGCACTTTTCCTAAACAACAAAATTGAATTCCTTTAAAGAAAAAGCAAAACATATATGTATTTTTTGTTTGTTTGTTTTTTAAATATCCTATCATAGTTACTTTACGTAAATCCGATGCAATTTTTTGATACATTATTGAAAACTGGAGTGTTTTTAATGTGGGCATTTAAAACTATGTTGATATATGTTAGCAAATTGCCTTTCACATAATAAGTATGCAATAAAAATTTTTTAAATTACATTAAATTAGGAATCATGTAGATTCGTAGAGAATAAGTTATCCAATTTGTGCTATATTATATAAACTTGAGACTCCTTTAAAAACTAGCCCATTTTCTACCTTAATTTTTTAGGGCAAAATCATTTTAACTTTGAATGTCAACTTTATTTTAGATCTAGGAAACAATGATTAAGATAAAGAAATGGCCATCTTTCTGGTGGACTTGAATGGCTTTGTGCTGGGAGCTGAGGACTTGTGCAAAGTGGGGGGAAAAAATAGCCCTTGCCCTCAGTCTTACAGCCTAGTGGTATTGCAGATGTATAGCTAGTTAACTGCAGTCTACTATTACAATCTTAACAGTAGAACTAACAAAATTGCATCTGACTATGTGTAGCAATAAGAAACAGACTCATTGGAAGAGAGTTAAAAAAGTATAGAATTTGAAATATAAACAGACCCAAATACATAGATATGACCTCTTGTGCTAAGTTTATAAAAATATCTTAACATGTAAGAATAAGTGTTTATTATAAACTCTCATTGTGAGATTCTGAAGACTCACAAAATTTTTCTAAGTAATTTTGAGTTAAACAGGTGTTAAGCTTTGCTATACTTGATAAAGATCTATTTCATTCCCTCTGAGAATGACTCAAATCTTCATGGAGAGAGGGGGGAAAAAGCCACATCAGCTTCCAATTGTCAAAATTCAGTTTTTAAAAACTCAAGTCTTTTTCCCAATGGGTTTCCAGATTGAAGAACATATGGACTCTATCTTCTGAGTAAAATACTTTCATTTTCTTTTTGAATTACTTTTAAGACTTCACCCTGATATGAGAAGTGTAAAATGAAACCATAAGGTATTTAAACAACATCTACTTCGCTGAGATTTTTTTTTCTTTTTCAACTTGGATTGATAACTTTATAAAATTTAGAAATCATGGTTTCTCTTTTAAAATGTAATTTTTTTTTTTTTAGGTAGAGTTGCATTTTTTTTTCAGAAGGTAATAATGTATGGGTTATTCTTGATGTTAATCTCTATCATGATCACTTTATTGATTTTACTGAATTTTAAGTAGATATTTAACTACATTTTGATTTAAATTGCTGGCTTGGGATATAGATACCATGTTTGCTGTGAATTTACTACATAATTGAAGTAAAGTTATTTTAACACTTATGTGATCAGAGAAAATTCTGTAGAAGACTACAAGATTACTCCATATTTTGCAATAAAACTGATAAGCTGAATTAGATAACAAAAGAAGCTAGATAATCAGCATAGCTTACTGATATTTGAGAAGAACGGGACTGAAAAGATTAATCTGTTATTTTTTTCTTTTGGTCTGTTTTCTTTCTTTTTTAAAAAAAGCAACTTAGGGGTATATAGCTTTTAACTTTTATACTTGTAAAAATTTTGTCACTTTCCCAAATATTAGGAGTTGAAATGGAAGAAAAGTCACAACTCAAACAAGTGTTGAAAACAAGGTGGATAGAATCTCATGAACCCCTTGGAACATTTCTACCTTTCATTCACATTTGTGTTAGCTTGCATAATCTTCATTTACTAAAAACTGACATTTTCTGTGGCAAGATCATTTTTGGGATAGATGAGATATTCAGACAGACAAGGGTGTAAGTGATATGAGAATAGGGTCTTTGTTTGCCTTTCCTCCCATGTTGTATTCCTAGCCTGGCACATTATAACAAAATGAATGATGTAGAATAATGAAAAATAAACTTTTGACTACACTGATTTGCAAAAAGTGATTATATGGGTATAAAGGCAAGAATACACACTCTCAGTGAAGAACCTTCCAACAGTGCATTTTATTGTGGTAGCATTCCAATATGATTAAAAAGCAAGGTTTAGTGGCTATAACAAAGAACTTTTAGAAAAAAATGGATGTGTAACCTGTATGGTTACTGTGTACTTCAGTTTGAATGTGTGAAAGCTCTGACACAGACATTGCGTTGTCTGATTTTGTAGTGCAGTTTGTTATTCATTTTAAATATACAGAATTCTCTTTTTTCCCATTTATAGCCTTCTCAATCTATATTAATAATGTAATTTATAGGATTCAGTGTTTTATTATTAAAACCTATTTGATTCTTTGTGGGTCTCTGTTTTGAGACAGTCCATATTTTTGTTATTGAAATTAATATAGATAGTAATGTTGCTTATTAGAGCTCTTTCAGCTCCCATTAAAAACTTTTTAAGAATTATTTTCTCTTAATCTTCCTATTCAAAGTTGAATATTGATACTTAAGTATCAGTATTTGCAGTGTAGGTCCTGGATAACATGCTTGCCAACGCAATGCACTAAAATCATGGCTTCTGCAGATTACTGAATTGGACAGGAATCAACCCTTAGAAGTCTATGCAGCCTTTGTGATTTCGACCTTCTGTCTTTTCTAATTAAACTTATCCATACCTAGGGTATTCTACTGATATGTCCAGGTCTAGTAGAATATCCTTATATTGTAAAATTCTATGACATTTATATAATGTTATTTGATAGGACTATTTCCATTCATGGTGTTTCTCCGCCAGATGTTTATAATGTACTTTGTTCTGTATAGAATGGAAATGGCCTCTTAACTACACTTGAAGAGCTTTGAAAAATTTGTTTCTACTTGCTTAGTTTCTCTTCTTTTATTCTCTCTTGAACTCACTTTACTCAGGCTTTTGTCTTACCTTTCTACTGAAATTGTTCTTTTCAAGGTCACCAGTGACAGCCATATTGCTAAATCAGATAGTCAGTTCTTAAGTTTCATCTTCCTTAACTTACCTGGGCCCTTTAATATGACTGATTACTGCCTCCTCCTTGGAAGACTTTTCTGTTGGGCTTCTTGAACAGGATACTCTTTTGATTTTTCTCTTACTAATGGTCACTCCTCAAAGTCCTGATTTTTCCTGATGTTTTCAGTATCTTCTTATTGGGGTTACCCAGGCCATCATCTTTGAAGTACTCCCTTTTTCTTTTTTTGCTCTACTCCTTATAGATCTATACCTGTATTATATAATATAAACATAATATGTTTATTACTGCCAGGTTATGTATCCTGTCAGGTCCTTTCCTTTGAATTCCACACTTTTATATTCAGTTGTCTACTTAACATCTCTGTTTGGATATCTATATTGCTTGTGGCGATACAAACTGCTTTAATAGATAAATAGCAAAATATCATTAGTGGCGAACCATAATAAAACTTGATTTCTTTTTCATAACAGTACAAAATCGATGTTTCAGATAGATGATTCATTCCATCTTATAGCTAAATTATCTTTTGATCTTGGCTTTCAAGTTTGCCAATTTCCTCTGCATCAAGCCAGTGGAACTAGCATGGACAATTGTGTATAGAAAAGTTTTGTAGGTCAGGTTTGGAAGTGGCTTGTATCATTTCTGCTCACATTTCACTGGCTAGAGCTCTGTGATATGGCCACATTTAATTATGAACGAAATTGGGAAATGTGGTCTAGTTTTGTGTGTGTAGGTAGAAGAAAATTGATTTGGTGAACAGTTAACCCTTTTGCGCCACAGATTTCTAATAGGCACTTCAAACACAACATGTTTAAAACCAGATTTCTTGCCTTCTTTATCAAAAGTTTTTCCTCTCATATTCTCTCCCATCTTTATTAATGTTGATTCTATTCCTCCAGTTTCTCAGATCAAAATCCTTTTAATATTGCTTCCTCTCCTCATATCCCATATGTGATCTGTCATCATGTTTTTTTTGACTCAACCTTCAAAATATATCCAGAATTCAATAACTTTTTACCACTTCACTTGTCCCCAGACATCATCATTTTCTGAATTACTGCACAAGTGTACAAACTGGACTTCCTGCTTCTAATGTCACCCCCCCACCTACACCCACGCTCTTGCAGCAGTCCGTGATAACGGTGGGCAGATTACTTCTCTGCTTAAAATTAGTGTCTCTCTCATCCTCTTAGTAAATTAGAATTAATGTCCTTCTCATCCTCCCACTAACTCTTCGCTCGCTACTTACACTATAACTCTTCACCATCCAAAATGGCTTCTTTGCAGTTCCATGGCCTCACCAAGTGTGTCGACCTCAGTGCCTTCGGATTTATTGTTGTGTCTGTCTGAAATTCTCTTCGCGAGACCTCTGAAGAGCTAATGCTTTTCTACCTCCTTCAGGTCTTTGCTCAAATGTTACCCCCTCATAGAACCCTTTCGTACTTATCTTAAGGTATAAACATGTCTCTACTCCCTCCCTGGTATTTTCTGTTCCTCTTTCATGTTTCATTTTTTTTCTGTGGTGCTTATTGTCACTTCAGAATGTGAATAATTGCTTCAAAATTGAAAGTACTAGCAAGTTTCTAGGAGATGACAGCAACTATTGAAAGAACCGGCTTCCAACTGTCTTAAAAACTTGGAAGTGTAACATAATAAGCCCGTTCCCCCCTGTGGATAAGGAGCACATGCTTTTTGCTAATTTATCTGGCTTGCAAAGCACACTATATATTTTTTTCTTTAATGCTATTTAAAATCAGTTGTTTGCTTTCACCAATATTTTCCCGAGAGTTCTGGAGAAAGGCAGGAAGTGTTGGATTATACTGCATTGCTCTTTCATTTAAACTTTTAAATTATTTATGTAAAGATAAGAATGTCATACGATGGAGGCTGATATTTCTTTGCTTTTTCCTTCTGTCCATATAACTTAAAACTATCTTAAGAATGACCACAACAAAAATGTGATATAGGGCCTGAGTTTGAGCGAGATGGAGAGCCTAAATGCCACAGCAGTGGCTTTTGGCTATGAGATTGCTTCATGTATCTGCTTATAAACCATTTGTTCTTCCACAAGTGATGGAAGCTGCTAGAAACATTCAATGAACATTAATAGCTTCCAGGCTTTTCAGTTATATATATTGACCTGCACTACACAATACTTAGAATTTACCTTAGTTTTACTTATCTGTTAAAAAGATCAGAACTTTTCCCTGCATCCTCTTCCCGCAGTCTAATGGCCTTACTAGCTCAGTTTGGGGTGATGCTAATGCTAGAAAAAGTATGTGTTTCATAATTGTTCTTTATTGGACTATGTGCTAATCGTTGTGCATATAATTTACAAAAAACTGTTTAGTCCTATTCAAATCTGCCATTTTCTAAAAGACTTGTTAAAACTTATACAGTACACTGTCTTAATAAATATATTAATGAGCCTAATATGAACATCTTAGCAAAAGGAGCATTTCCACAGTCTTTTGGTAATACAAAGTCACAGGTGTGAGGTCTAGCTCTGTTTCTTAGTAACTAAATAACTTGACTTCTGAGCCCCAGTTCTTCACCTGTTAAATTGAGATTATATTCCTAATTTATAAGGTTGTTTTGAGAATTCGATGAGATCACATGTAAAACACTTAACGGACTGCCTGATAAGTTATAGGCAATCAGTACATTTTAGTTCCCATCCCCTTTCCAGGAGCATAATGTAATATATTTCTCAGAATGAGATCCTGTCTTCATGAGGCTTCAGATCATTCTCTACATGCACGTTGTCCAGCCCTGTGACTATTTACTACAGGGACCCTGTAGCTTGAAGACAGGAGACAATCTTTAAATACAGTACAGGCCTCCATTCTTTCATTCTAGGCATGTTTTAGTACAAGTGGAATACTCAACAGCATTAAATAAAGTGACTATATACATTAAATAAAGAGATACATTGACTAATTCTTTGGGAAACAAAATTATCATCATTATAAGCAAGTTGGGAAATGGTAAATTTGGTTTCCCGATGAATCAATCTCTAATAAAGCCCATATTTATTTATTTTATTTAGGTCTAGGAAGATCGTGGGTCTATCATCCTTACCCATCCCAGACATTCTCACCAGCCTACTCCTTTTTCCTTAATCTTCCTTATTTTGGCCTCCCAGCCAGATTAGTCGTAAATCTTGAGTGAATTTACCCTACTGCTCTTTTTACTCTTGTTCATAGGTTGCTGGGGGGGACACACACACAGTCACAGTTGTACATATTCATGCCACTCTAAATGAAGTTTCCAAACTCAGCTAGACTTTCATAAGTACTTAGTCATCCTTAAGCTTTCCTTTAGTCAGCTTTATTTTATATTTCCCAAAGCAACTCTTCTGAATTTTCTCCCTCTATTCTATTCTTCAGTCAAAACCCTGCTATTTAATAGAGAAAGTAGAAATAATCAGGCCTTCAGTTTTTCTTCGAACCCTAAACCCATTTATTAAAATGCAGAGCTTTCCATTCTTCCATCTTGCCACAGAGAAGGAGGTGACTTTTGTTTACTTGCAAGGGAATTAGACCATCCTCTCACAGAGTTAAACCTCACCTGTCTTTCTAAAATCCTATTGCTGCCCTCCTTCTTTTTGCCATCTTCAGTCTCTTCTGGTTTTTTGGACTTATGCTTTACCATCTTTAAATATGCCTAAGTCTGTTCTTTACCCTCTTTAAACTACCAGTGTATTTCCTTCATTATTTGCATTGTCAAAAGAACTTTTTGAAGTCAATGTGAACTATCTCCACAAAAGCATCAGTTCATTACTGTCTAGTTTTTCACAACTGTAATCAAGTTGCTAATGGCATCAGCAGTAATCATTTTATCTCTTAGATGGTTTCAAAGGCAAGTAATAGAAAACCTGGCTCTAACTAAAATGAAATTGTTCACTTCATTAAATTGTGCAGAAGAGTATAATCTTTCATAATAAGAAGTGCAGGTGTGAAAAGCCTTGGGGGCAACTCTGTTTTTCTGCAGTTCTTTCAGTTTTCCGTCCCTGGATGTGTAAACTTTTCCCCCAGTCTGGCTTCCTCAGAGTTGTGTTATAGCTGTGAGTAACTGATTCTAATGTTTCCTCGTTCCAGTCCATCAGAAGACAGGAAGAACTACTGTCCCAACCACTGAATAAAAGTTTTGCATTTCAGATTGGCGAAAATAATTGCCAGGTACAATTTATGCAATGATTGGTTTAACTAGATTCTGGAACCAATCACTGACAAGAATGACAGGATTGTCATAGTTGGTTTGGCATCGGCTTTCCATAAATCATTGATCATTTAAGAAGTGAAACCTGAACAAAATTGTAATTCTTAAGGCGTAATTAGGAAAATTGTGAATACGTCAAGTTTCTAATTATATAACCCAAAGATACCACCAAATAGAAACAGTTCAAATGTTTATCAGATGATGAATGGGTAAACAGAATACATTGTGTTCACATAATGAACTATTACTCAGCAGTAAAAAGGAATGAAGTGCTGAAACGTGCTACAACATGGATGAACGAACCTCAAAAACATTATTCTAAGTGAAAGAAGCAAGTCATAAAATTCTACATATTGTATGATTCCATTTGTATAAAATGTCCAGAATTGGTAAATCTTTACAGAAAGAAAATAAGCTAATCATTGCCAGGGGCTGTTAAAGGACATTTTATTTTATTTAAACTTATTTTAGTTTTCAATTACAGTTGACATTCAATATTATATTAGTTTCAGGTATACCACATAATGGTTAGACATTTATATAACTTACAAAGTGATCCCTTCTGATAAATCTAATACTCACCTGATAATATATATACTTATTTCAATATTATTGACTACATTCCCTATGCCGTACTTTTACAGCCCTGTGACTATTTTGTAACTGCCAGTTTGTACTTCGTAATCTACTAACGGGCATTTTAATTGGGATTTGTTTTTCTTTTTAAAAATATTTTTAAAAAAATTTTCAATTAGTTGACATACAATAATAAATTCAGGGGTACAACAAAATGATTAGTCACTTATAACTTACGAGGTAATCCTTTAATTCTAGTACCCATCTGATACCATGCATAGTTATTACAATATTGTTAACTATATTCTTTATGCTGTACTTTACATCCCCATGATTATTTTGTAACTACCAATTTGTACTTCTTAACCCCTCCCCCGTTTTTCACCCATTCCACAACCCCTCTTCCATCTGGCAATGCTGAAGATGTTCTCTGTATCTATGAGTTTGTTTCTGAATTCTTTGTTCATTTGTCTTGTTCTTTGGATTCCACATATAAGTGAAATCATATGGCATTTGTCTTTCTCTGTCTGACTTACTCTACTTAGCATAATACCTTTTCAGTCCATCAATGTTGAAGTAGATGGCAAGATTTCATTTTTTTATGGCTGAGTAATATTCCATTGTAAATATGTGCTACCTCTTTATCCATTTACCCGTTGGTAAACACCATGCTGCATCCACATCTTGTCTAT
This sequence comes from Rhinolophus ferrumequinum, assembly GCF_004115265.2. NCBI lineage: Eukaryota > Metazoa > Chordata > Mammalia > Chiroptera > Rhinolophidae > Rhinolophus > Rhinolophus ferrumequinum. Next base: position 22,461,443 of record NC_046301.1, on the reverse strand, counting down.
TGTAAATAATACTGCAATGAACATATGGATGCACATGTCCCTTCGAAGTAGTATTTCAGGTTTCTTTGGATAAATACCCAGAAGTGGGATCACTGGGTTCTTTTTGACTCTTGTTACATATAGCCTTTGTTTTAAAGTCCATTTTGTCTGCTATAAGTATTGCTGTACTAGCTTTTTGTTTGTTTCCATTTCCATGGAAAGTCTTTTTCCATCTCTTTACTTTCAGTCTGTGTGTGTCTTTTGATCTGAAGTGTGTCTCTTGTTGGCAGCATATGTAAGGGTCCATTCATTCACCCTATCTTTTGATTGGAGCATTTAATACATTTACATTTAAAGTAATTGCTGATAGATATATAGTTATTGCCATTTTATTATTCATATTTTTAATTTTAATTTAATTTATTTATTTTTCTTCCGAAAGACGTTCCTCTAACATTTCTTGTAATACTGGTTTGGTGGTGATGAACTTCTTTAGCTTTTTCTTGTCTGGGAAGCTCTTTATCTATCCTATTCTAAATGACAGTTTTGCTGGGTAGAGTAATCTTGGCTCTGAGTCCTTGTTTTCATCACTTTGAATATTTCATGCCAGTACCTTTTGGCCTGCAAAGTTTCTGTTGAGAAATCAGCTGACAGCCTTATTGGAGTTCACTTGTAAGTAACTAACTGCTTTTCTCTTGCTGCTTTTAAGATTCTCTTTGTCTTTAACCCTTAGCATTTTAATTATGTGTCTTGGTGTTGACCTTCTTGGGTTCATCTTGTGTGGGACTCTCTTCACTTCCTAGGCTTGTATGTCTATGTCCTTCACCGGGTTATGGAAGTTTTCTGTTATTATTTCTTCAAGTAGATTTTTAATTCCTTGCTTTCTCTCTTCTCCTTCTGGTACCCCTGTGATGTAAATGTTCGTATGCTCGAGGTTGTCCGAGAGGCCCCTTAAACTATTCTCATTTTTTTTTTTTTTGATTCTTTTTTCTTTTTGCTGTTCTAATTGGATGTTTTCTGCTACCTTATCTTCCAAATCATTGATTTGATCCTCTGCTTCATGGAATCTGTTGATTCCTTTTAATGTATTCTTCATTTCAGTTATTGTATTCTTTGTTTCTTACTGTTTCTTTTTTATGTTTTCTATCTCTATTTTTGTTTCCTGTCTCTCTGTTAAAGTTCTCACTGAGATCACTGAGCATCCTTATAACCAGTGTTTTGAACTCTGCATCTGGTAGATGGCTTTCCTCCACTTTGTTTAGTTCTTTTTCTGGATTTTTGTCCTGTTCCTTCATTTGGGTCATGTTTCTTTGTCTCCCCATTGTGGCTGCCTCCCTGTGTTTGTTTCTATGAATTAGGTAGGGCTGCTTTGTCTCCTAGTCTTACTATAGTGGCCTTAGGTTTATATGTCTTGTGGGACCCAGTGGCACAGTCTCCTTGATCACCTGAGCAAGGTGCTTCTGCTGTGTACATTGTGTGAGTTGTGTGTGCCTTTCTGTTGTAGTTGAGCCTTTGTTGCTGTTTGTACGTCAATGGGAGGGATTGACCCTTGGGCTGATTAATTGTGAGGACTGGCTATGACTATAGTGGAAGAGCTGTTGTGCAGGGGCTGACCCTACGGGACAGGGTTCGCTTTAGCAGGGCTCTAGTGCCTGCTCAGTCTCCCCTATGTGTGTGTTGTCTGCTGAGGCAGCTGGTTAATTCTCTGGCTTTGTCAGAAACTGGCCACTGGGCATGCTGCTCCTCCCTCCCTGGGACTCCTGGGAGAGGCCTGCTGCAGGCCAAATTCAGCAGTAGCCTGTGCCCTGCCCGGAGCCATCTGGAATGAGCCACAAAGCAATCCGCAGGTGGCCGCCACCCACACTGGACTAGGAGGTGTCTTGGCAAAGCCAAGCCTGGAACCAAGGCTGTCTACTTGCAACGCAAGGTTTTGGGCTGCTTAGCAAGAGGCATGCTGAGGCCAGCTGCAGGTTGTTTTTGGGTTTTATGAACCTGTGAGAGATTTTGGGACAGTTTGTAGCATGAACGAAGACGCTATTTGTGTGGAAAAGCCACTGGAGGCTTGAGTGGACCCGCAAATGTGGTGGGGCAGAATTTCAGGGAATCACCAGGGCCGGGCAAAAGTTGTTAGCCAGGTTGATGGAGACTCAGATATAGCACCTGGGGAGGGCTCACCCCTTGTTTTGTTTTCAAATCACATTCTAAGTCACTTACGACTTTAAATGCAAGATTTAACAAAGTAAATGTATAAAAGTATCCAAACACTTAAATTCATTATTAACTGCAAAAAAAGTCTTAACATTTCATAGTGTTTTACTATTGTTTATGTAATTTTACATAATTTATTTTGATTCCTCACAATAGCTCTGTGAGGTAGGCTGAACAATTTACAATTATTTATATAAGGCAGTGAAGTCCCAAAGATTATAAATGATTTATGTAAATGTCATAGATCTAGCATATCATAGAGCTATAGTGATTAATTTTAAATACATTAAAAGAAATGTAACCGACATATTTTCATGTCATGTTCAGAAATTTTAAAGGCTACTCGTTTTTGATAGATATTATCCCCAAACTTGTAGCTTTTATATATCTTGTAGTGTTCATTAGTTATAAATTTGATTTTAAAGAGTCTCCCTTAAAAGGTAAATTAGACTCAGTTCTTTGATATCTTAAAGGTATTGGAAATGTTTAAAAACATCATGCATTCTCATACCCTTTAGACTCACCAAAAATTTCCAATACTAATACAACTGCTTTTTACCAATCACTTCCAATTTGACTTATTTTAAAATTGGTTCAAACTTCAGATGCTCCAACCCAGTGTAAGCACATTCATCTGTTTTTTGCCTTACATACCGTGAAATCCTCTATATATCCATTCCCAACGTAGAGAGAGTGGGGGAATAACTGGTAATGGGTATGGGATTCCTTTTGGGGGAAATAAACATTCTAAAATTAGATTATGGTAATGGTTGCACAACTTGGTAAGTGTACTAAAAACCAATGTATTTTAAACAGGTGAACTTTATGGTATATAAATTATATGTCATATGACTGTTTAAAACACAAAACAAAACCTTCTCTTCATTTTTCGTCCTCCTAACATTTTTATGCAGAATTAAATGCTGCTGTCCACTCACTGCTTTGAAGAGTCTTTGCTTCTTTGTCCTTTTTGGCACCATTCTATTTTGGTTCTCCTTTTACTTTACTGATTGTAAGAAGCAATTGCTTTCTTCTTTAGTCATTTCATCCACCCTTTTTTCTTTTGCAAAATTTTAAATGTTGGAATTTCCGAGTTTTCATTTATACTTTTCACCAATTCTGTCAGTATGGTTTTCTCTGGATCTAGCATACTACCTAGCTTATAATAACCCTCAGTAGGTTTTGTTAGATGAACATCTAAATTCATTGACTCTCAAGGTTGATAAATGTCCCAATTTTATATATCTAGCCAGGCTGCTTTTTCGAGTTCTCAAGTTATATTGCTTACTTAGTTACTTAGTAGACATACCTGCCTGCACATTATTAGGTATTCAGGACATGACTTTTCCTCCAAATCACACCTGCTTAACCTACATCATTTCATTAATTAGTGTCTTTATCCCCTCACTGCCCCTTTGTCACAAACATCAGTTTTATTCTCATTATCTCCTTTTCCTCACCTCCCTTACTGAATGTCTCAGCAAGTCTTATCTATTCCACTTCAAATATGTCTCTCAAATCGTAGCCTCTAAGGCTCCAAACCCTCTGCCTTGTTTCTATTGCTGTCAGGTAACATCCAAGGCTGATCATACTAATCCTGTATTAGTAAGAAGGATTGTCTTTGTTGACTATAGGATACAAAGGTTGCGACTTTAGTATACAAGCCCTTTTGAAGTTTTGGTTCTAAACCTATGTTTCTTACCTTAGCTTTGGCTACTGTAAGACTGCTTTAAAATGATCTTTCTTACTCAAACTTCCTTAGATACAATTGCCTTTTTATGTCTCTATGCCTTTGTTCATGCTTTTTTTCCTGCTTGTAATGTCTTTTCCCTTTTGCCTAGCAAATTCCTCTTTATCATTTAAGTTTCTTTTAAAAAGTCATTTTGTTCATTCTTTAATTGATTATTTACTAAGGTGCCAGCTTTGTTCCAGTTACTGTGCTTGGTCAGTGAATTAGACACAAATGCTTGTCCTCATGGAACTTACAAAATAGGTTCTCATTGAAACCTTAATGAAATCCTCTATCCTTCCAGGCAGGGTTAATTGGTGCTTTGATCATAGCTATAATAGTATCCAATAAGAGTTTCTAGAGGAAATGTCATGTGAACAGCTCATAGGCTTTGAAGTCTGTAGACTTATTATTTACTACTGATGGTTAAGACTTCATTTCTTCATCTTTAAAATGAAAATAACAGTATTTAATCATGGCATGGTAGTTGTGAGTCTTGGTGATAATGTATGTAAAAGAGCATGATGTCTAGCGCAGAGTAGTCTGATGTAATTAGTGCTATTATTATAAAGCTATATTATTTTTGACATTTAATAATTTCCTTATCCTGATTATAACATAAAAAAATTTAGGCTGAGCCCAGCACAATTCATTTGTATGTATCAAGATCTGGTACATAGTTGGCACTCAACTAATGTTTGGTGAATTTTTTAAATTAGATTTTTTTGGAAAATAGATCCGATATGTCCAAGTAGTGTGGTACTGAGCTGAGTTTTAGGGCTTCTACTATTCAACAACATAATTTATTTTAATTTTTCATTCAGTTGTCTTTTATTAGAGTTTTAACTGGTAGTATAATTAACACTAGATTTTAATTTTTCTCATGACTTTGCTTACTGGTAGAAATGCTGAGTGAATAAAGAAATGGTTAACAGGCTAACAGCATCTAGGAAAAGCTTGGGTATATTTATTGAATAATTGACTTTGTTGCAAAATTAAATTTTTAAAAAGACCTGAACTAATACCTAATTGAATATGGGTATCTACGTGTCTCAGAAATCAAATAAAGAAATACACGCTGAACAATGCCATGAAAAAATTCACAAGTACATAAAATGTAAATTTACATAATTAAATAATGTATATGATGCTCTAGTGACCCAATGTAATATAAAGTTCCTATGTTAGGTCAATAAAGAAAGAATGCTGCTTTAGAAGATGCTTCCTCTGCTGGAATTCATACAATTGAAGGTTGTTTTTTTTTTTCCCTTCTTTTCATTAAGACAGCACAGTGCATAGATCATGTGCATTTGATTTATAGTTGGTACTTGGTAAACATGGGTTTGAGTTAATATTTTTTCTATCTATCTGCATGAAGGCACTGTAGATTTCAGTTTGTGAGAGAAAGCATTTTTTTATATTGTACGATACCCTATAGTACCTGAACATTATTTCACCAAGATTTATGCAGAAAGTGAAACCCTTCTAGAACTTAAGCACTTTTATCTTCTAGCTGACAGTGCACTGAAAATGTTTACTTCTTTCTAGAGGTGACCATTTATTTAAGCTGTAGCTAATGTCTAGCATGAATTTTTAATCTAAAAATATGGAAAAAGGAGCCAGCCAGATACTGGAGTTAGAATATCAGGTAATATAAAAATTTAAGAACAAATACGAAGTACGAAAATTTTCTAGGATTTAAAACTTTCATCAGAAGAATTTATTACTGACTTTTTAGGTTGTAAAGATTTACCAGGTACTGTCACAAGAAAGTAGGCAAGATGTAAAATGGGAAATTGTTCTAATATAATCACATTATTACTAATTTATTGATATTGATCCAAGTTACATTAAAATGACACTAAAACCAGTGAGATGAGAGTTATGCACATATTTGGCTGGTTTGAATAATGTCAGTATATTTTGATTGTAGAATAATTGGAACACTTACATAGTTATCCTAGGTTTCAGTAATTAACATTATTCTACTTTAATTGAACAATATCAAGAAAATAATCTTCTTTAATTAAAGCAACATAAACTTAATGACTTTAGTGAAATAAATGTTAGTCTTTTGTTGGTGGTTTTATTCTGCATATTGAATTTTCGTGTTTTTTTGACAACCATACCTATTCGTGGCTTGAACACCTTTTCCTCCAGCAGGGAAATAAATACTGTGTGACTGCTACTGATTGCATGTGAAGGGCCTTGTTCTGGTTCCTATCCCAAGATTACATTCAACTCTGGGAGAGAAAGAGAGGATCCTGAGCATTTGTATGGAGAGGGAAAAAGATAGGGTGTTCTCATAACACCCTATTGTTCTCATAAGTTGTTCATATAGCAATGCAAAACAAGCAATGCACAACTCCAGGAGTGTCCCTCATACAAATTTTGATGTGAACAGTGCTCCCTGGAGTTGTGCAATTTAATAGCTACTTAACAGAGCTCTGCTCTATCACACATTTTTTTTTTTGAATTTTTATTATTTATTTTCACATTTGTCTTCTCCAGGAGGGCAGGGACAATATCTTAATCCTTATATACTTAGCATCTGGCTCAAGATAGAGTAAATCACTGTTATTAGAAAATATTTTAGGATTCAATTTCAGTATTCATCCATTTATACATTGTTAATTGACCAATTAGCTCACCATACTTTCTCAGAGGAAAACTGAACTTTTAAAGTCTTGTAATTTACATGTTGAAAATAATAGATTATGTATAGTTGAGCCATTCAACTATTAGAGGAAGAATGTGGATCGTCCCTTAGTTACTGAGTCTCTGTTTGAATACGTCTACCTTTTCCAGCTGAGTCTCATTTGGCTCATTCTTACATGTTTTACCTGATCAGCTCACTAACCACAGAGGACCTTGACAAAGGAATAAACAGCCTATCTCTTGATGTTTGAGTTATATTTCCTTCTACGATTTATTTCAAAAATCTATTTGATTTTGTTCTTGTCGAATAGAAAATACATATTCTGTATATTAAAATGGCATTGTTTTGTATTATTTTATATATAAATTGTAGTGACACGTTAAATGTGAGTGTATGTAAACACATAAATGGGAAGGTTTCGTAAAAAGTAGAAAGATAATTATGTGACTTAGAAAGACAATTAAACCTGCATTGTGATTTTAATCTCACATTTTGACGTTAGGCAAAAGAATTGGGAAGAAATCATCAGAAAGGAAAGTTAGAACATTTAATTTCAGGATCATCCACAACTTTTCAAAGACACTTGTATTTTTATTAGTCAAAGATTTTAGTACTTGGAAGTTGTGATCTGAGAGGGGACCTAACTACAGCACCTTTTATGGAGAAGGCTTTATTTCCAGATCATATAGAGCCTAGGCTCACATCCTTAATTTGAGTACTTTTGTGTGTGTGTGATCTTAGTTGTAATTATTAGTGGAAATTGATAAAAATGACATTTGTGAATGTTGCATCATGTAATAGTAATAGAATTTTTTGGGTAGATGCAGATATGTAGAGGTATAGGTATGTAGTGTTCTAGACATATACCTATTTGTAAGGTCTCAGAATAAGTGATTTCTCATTTTATCCATGCTTGTATTTGATTAACAGTCTGTTTCTGAATACTTGAAGTCTTTAATTTTTCTAGTCATACCATAGTGATAACTCCAAAAATATATAATAACTTATTTAGTTAATTTATAACCTTATGGGAAGAAAGTTGGATCAACATGGAGAGAAAGTTGCATCAGTGTGCCTGAAAATTTGCCAATTTTTTTTAATCCTATTTTCCCTTGAAGGGGCTTTTCAGGAGGGAGTGGCAATATTTCTTAAATGAGACTGAAATCTTTATGTGAATGATCGAAACTTCCAGTAAGTTGATAATTGAAAGCTATACATTCCCTTTTCCAATACTGTTCTAAAATGACAAATTGTGCCTTTTCTTTTCTTTTTTTTTTTTTTTTTTTTTTTTTGGTGATAGAGCTTTATACTGAGAATGCATGTTGTTGGAGGGAGTAGGGTTGGGAAGACAAAACATTGGAATTTTAGCCCCAGTTTTGTTCCTGTATAAATGACTTTAAACCTGCTAGTAATTACCCTCATCTGAAAAAATGAGTACAACTTTTTTCTAAAGAACATGTATTACTCTCACCATCAGAAATCGGATGATAAATGCTATTTTTTTTTTCAGATGAGGCTAATAGCTATTCCATTGTGACTAAGTTCCTTGACGGTTTGTACCCTGTATCACCTGGAGCTTTTATATGGACAGACTTAAAAAATGTATTGAAATCTCTGGTCTCTGGGTGATTTCTGTAATTCATTCTAGATCTGTGATCTCAAATAAATGATTTTTGCTTTGTCTTCAGATTAAATTGCTGTAACAGGAGGTAGACTCCTTGTGTAAGAAGGTAGTCTAAGATAAAGCTTAATGTAAAGATTATCAGGCTGACTATAAAGTTCTTCATTCTATTTGGATTGTATCTAAGTATTTTTTTAATTTTTAGTAGAACGTTTACATTTGAAGACAAGTATATAGTTAGTGTAAGGGAAACTCACCTTAAATTTTTTTCTACTATATGAACAAGTTCCCAGTTCCCGAAGTATTGGTGCTTCTGTTTCAGCCAAATATCACCATTGTGACCATATTTTGTTAGTGACAAAGAGCACAAAAATAAATATTATAGTTCTACTTACTCGTAATTTTGGTTATTATTCTTATATAGGTACTGTCTTTGAATTACTTGATAATTTGTGAATGATTTTATAATTCCTCTGATTTTTCTACCATATGACAAAAATTATTGTGCACATGCTTTAATAGCCATTGTATTTGACTTCACTCTTGTGCATTATACTACAATCTATTGTTACCTAATTTAGTAATAATTTTATAATAGCAGCTTAATATCTCTTATAATTTTAATTATTACCAAGAAGAATGACATCGTTTAATTCGACTCAAAATTCAGAAGGATGGATGAATGACAAATTAATAATTTACCACCTTTGCATAATACTGAAGCATAGACTATTAGAAGGATTGATGGCAGAAAAGGTTAACAAATTTTAGCAGCTTTCATTAGCTTTACATGGTCATATGTTTGTGGTGCTGACTGAAATAGGCTTCGTAGGAGATCTCAGTCTAGGGAACTAATTACTTGTGCCGATTGCTGCACTGATGAATAGACCCTCATTGTATCATTCCCCTGAAGACGAGGAGCAGCTCTTGATTCACGACTGCATCCTGGCTGATATTTGATAATAATTTTAGCAGATAAATGTAGGTAGGCAGAATGATGAAGTGCCTATCCAAGCTCCACGACTATCAAAGCCATACACATAGCCATCTGTGTACCGCTTTTCCCCCTCTCAATCTACAGAGAATTTTATTTTATTAATTGAGTTCAAACAACTGTTGTCTTTTGCTTATATATACATTCTGTAGGTTTTTTTCTTTAAATGATATCATAATACTAGTTCTCATTTAAAATGTGGACAGAAAAATAACAAAGAATAAGAGCGTTTTTATCTCTCTTTTTGAGCACTGCAATTCTTAACACTTTTTTGTATTCCAGTTTGATGATGTTATATCTCCTCTTTATGCTTCATCAAAATCAACAAAGGAAATCTTTAATATTCTTATTGTCTGTCCAGCTTTCTCATAAAAGAGCATGGATTCCTGTGGTTTAAATTTCTTTTTCTTTTAATAATACACTGTTGCCTATGCTTTTATTAATCTGTGATAAATTGTAATCGGTATTTATAAATCTTGAGTTTTTAAAAGTAGCATCTTTAAAACATGAAAATAGGGATAACTTTTATGTGGATATTTTGGGACTGTCAGTTGGTCAAGACTACTAATTTGTCAAAGCTGACAGGTACAATTTTATTAGCTCATGAAATACAAGTGAGATTTTATCTTGTATGAGTCATTCCTTGAAGAAGTTTTGATTATGAATTTTTAAATTTTTATTATCAAAACCTATAGGTTTTCATGCTGTGTATCTTTAGTGAATAAATATATTCTGCAGAAAATTATTTTTCCTTACTGTAACTGAAAACAACTTAATGTTAGTATTTTCTTTATAAAATACTTTCCAGCATGTTAGATCATGATTAGTTAACAGGAGAGAAAATTGACATTTATATATTGCCATATAAAAGATCTACATAATTGGGGAAAATATAGTAGAACTTGAATTGCGTGAACCCTTTAAAAAAAAAAAAAACATTTCCAAAAGTATGCTTTTGATATAGCAATTATTGCACATCATATAGCATGTAGTTTTTAATTAAATATAAAAACAGACTACATAAAACAGAAATCCAATCTGATTTGCTTGAAAATAGATTGCTATTTCACTCTATAGGAATGGTTTATTTAAAAACAGTAAATGGAAAAGAAATGCATTTTCTTGTGTTGTTCTAAGCCTCAGGGGCTAAATGTAATGAATATTTTAAGAGATTATTTTAATTAAATTCCTGCACATCTAAACAGAGTAATATTTTATTATCACATACATAACCATGTAACTGAGATATTCATTAAAGTTAACACTTTCTGGACCAAGAATTCACGGTATGATTTACTGACCTTGTGCAAAAAGGCACAAATTAGGAAGAAAAATGAAGGGGGACAGACTTTGATTAATATAGGTAATGCTATACCATATTTATAATAGCCTTTTCCCTATTCTGGTTTATAAATGCAGCCACAGAGAAAGGTGCCCTGCTGAGGCTGAAATGAGGCTGAAATCAGAGCACATGCCACTAGAGTGTGGGGAAACTGATCACACTGTCAGCAATTCATTTCAAAATGATGTATTTAGTGCTCATTTCACCTTCCAAGAAAAAGAAAAAGGAGTTCCTTAGACTGGAAGGTGATATTGTTATTTTCAAGGACATACCTCAGTTAAAGATTGCAGAAAGGGGAGTGTGAGGTGGAGGGAGAATTAAGAGGAAGGGGAGGGAAAAAAAAGGCAGAGCAAACAAGGAGAGCTTTATGCAGAAATTCAGTGCTACCACGCTGTTTGATAATTGCTAACATATGTGGCTTCTCTGTTTCATTGTAGTCGTCCTCGTGAGTTCTGGCGCCTTGACTACTGGGAAGATGACTTGCGGCGCCGGCGACGATTTGTGCGTAACCCTCTAGGATCGACACATCCTGAAGCGACCCTAAAAACAGCCGTGGAACACGGTCAGTGTGCAAACCACTCCTTGCCAGGAGCAGCAGGTACAGTACTTGGTAATGAAGAGCATCGCTTCATTATTCCAAGGCACTGTAAAATGGTCCACTGCCACATTTCAGAGTTATTCACCCCAGAAAGAGAAGTTAAATTTTTTATAGTTAGTGTAGGGTCCTATTAAATTATGGTGTCAAGAGTATTTATTTATTATGTTACACATGCAGAACTTAACATACACCCTTTGTTTCAGAGTAGGAGGATAAAATATTTCTCCTTTTAAGTGACACATTCAGCTTTGAGTAAATTAATCCAGGACGCCTGCCTTAAATCCATGAATATCAGAAAGACAGCATTTACAAACCAAATAGGTTTCCAGGTTCTGTTGTGTGTGTATGGTTTTCCCTCAACCATGGTATTTTAGCTTGAGATTATGAAGTGGGAGAGATGGTAATAAATGTCCAAGTGCTTCGATACTTTCTGAGCCTTGATTTGTAGATGGCTGTGATAGATGGATTTTGGAAAAAGAGAATAGACATTATTTTCAAATGTTCCAGTTCTGCATCATCTTGTTATCAGAGCTTAGCAAAATATTTTTTCCCTTTTTGATGTAACGCATGTCACTATGATTCAGTTTAGGTAGCCTGATGAGCAAATTAGAAAAACTGAAAATCAAGTCCTTTGGATTTGATAATTTACTCTCTTTGATCATAGGGTTTAACTTAATATTTTTAATAATTTTTATATTTTTTTTTATATTGTAATTTTTGAAAGCCAATTAAGATACATTAAGAGGGCAAATGCCCTCTCCACATTAAAATTATTCTTATTTTATAAAATATAAATGGATTATTTTTAAATAAAATAGTTATAATTCCCCTTTTTATAGGGTGTTAGTCTAACATTTAGCATCTTATAGTTAAATGATAGTATGTAGTATACAGAATAAATGTTACATTGCATTCAATGAGAATATTAAGATTTTAGATTAAAAGTCTGTGATCTTAGGTTTGGCCCCAGTCAGGCAGCTTAACCTCTTGCACTCAGCCTTAAAGAGCCATTTCTGGAAGAAAATGTCCACAATATGTCATCAGATATAACACCAAATGTGACATCAGTCCTTTAAAATAAATGATCATACCGAGAATAGTCAATAACAAAGTGATCCAAAAGCAATAATAGTCTCAGAGCCCTACATCTTCAACTGCAGGAGGTGGAGAAGGAGAAATGAGATGTAGCATTAATTAGGCCACTTTTGCTTTTAGAGTTCATGTACTTTTTATGTGGTGCTATAGATTTCAGCTATACAGACACACACACACTTTTTTTTCTTTCCTGTTTTTGTGTTTTGTTTTGGTTAATGACCCTTACATTGAAAAAAATCATCCTTTTTGCAGTTTCATCCTTTTCAGTCAAGCAGATGTTACTGTGTGCACTTAAAATTTAATAAGTATTTTTCTGTCTTCTTAACTGTCATTTCACATTGCGTTCTGAGTTCTGAGGTCAATGAATGGCAATTAAAATGTTTTTTATGAAAATTTTTCCCTTTATATCTGGAGAGAGGGACTTGTTTCTAAAATTGCAAATAGGCAAACTTATTCCTTTCACCTGAGAGAAATATCAGTAACTGAATTTAAAATTTCGGTACATATTTAACTCAGAGCTTTTTAAAATCTATTTTTATCAAAAAATAGTACTTTTAACCATTTGAGGGAAGTTATAGGCTTCTTCATAATGAATAAATCTTAATATTGCTGAATTATACCTTTTAAAATAATATTATCATGTCAACTTTTTTAATGCTAAGAGCCTAATTTAAAAAATAGATTTATCAGCAATGGTTCTGTCATTTAAAACTTTTTAAATCCTGTATAGAAACAGATTTCACTCTTAATTACTCTAATAGTAATTGAAAGGTTAATATAATATCAATTAGTTATGTATGTTTTATTGTGTACTTTTAAATTGAGAGAGAAGTAAAATTAAGCATTTATGTAATTTCATTCTACTTGGTAGTATTTTACACTAATCTTATGATTAATATTTAAAATACTGAAAGATTAAAAACAATGTTTTTAAATCTGAAGTGTATATTTTTATTTTTTTTACGCTTTTATTAGTTTCAGGTGTACAAAACAACATGATTAGATTGAAATGTATGTTTTTAAAAATGAATTAAATGTATAGGAGATGCTTCAGTGGTCTTCCTATTAAGGAGATGTGTCATATTTAATATGACATATTTTGAAAAAGGACATGAAATATAATCATACTTTATACACTTTTTTAGTTTAAATGATAAAGAAATATTAGACAGATTTAGACCTCAGCACATAGATTGTACTATATAATTGTTAGATGTCAGCATAATTTATGCTAATATGTTACGTAAGCAAAGAGTTTAATTTTTAAATGTTTTATTAAATAAGGTATCTTATAGTTGAAATTCATTTTAAATTTTGTGTTAATTATGAAACTTTGTTTTTTTATCGTAACTTAACAAGAGGAGGCTAATGAAAATAAACGCATTAAGAGTCATGTATACATAACAAAACAGTTAATATGATCAAAAAGCAGTTGAAATTACAGATTTTAGCATGGGTAAAAAAGTATGCTTTAATGTGAAATTTGAATATTTAAAATAGATATTGTTGAAACTAATGTGTCAGTTTTATACTGTTTTATGACTTCTCACTTTTATTTATAATTGATTTAACTAAGGAGACAGGACATTTAAAAAAATACAGAATCTTAAAACATCATGAAGTATACTATCATTATCAAAAGGCGACGTCTGAATAGAAGTGCCGTTGGAGATTAGTTATGTATTTTATAGTAAGAGCCATCTTTTTTATAGATTGATTTGATTTGAAGGAAAGCCTCTGGTGTAAAGGTGGCAGAGTAAATACCTGAAGAGTGATGTTCTCTGTTCCGGCGATCAATACTAGCCCCATGACTCTACTTCTGGCTACCTTCTAGTTAAAAACAAATTTTTTAATTCTGACAATTTAATTGCCCTTCCCAAGTTCACATTAACTTGCTTGGGGAAAAGGGCTTTAGGTAATTTTTCAAAGAGAGACCCTCCAAAGTGGTTATTTATAAAAGTCATTTTGTAATGGGCGATTTCTTTAACTTTGCGGAAACTGAGTCATATTTTTAAATTAAAACTTAATACTTCCTTTTATGATTAAATATTCTTTATGGAAATTAGCAGCAAGCAGAGGGGGTTATTTGATTCTGGAGGGCATTTTCTTCCATTTTATAGTTTTAAAATTTATTAGAAATCAGTTGTAATGATTCGTAACATTCTCTCAATGCACAGAGCCCAGTTTGTCAGTTATTTATTATCAGAGCATTTTAGATCTGGAAAGAACTTCAGGCTAAAGTTTAGTTTAACTTTATTCTTTACAGATAAGGAAATTGAGGAAACAAAAGGAGAATGTAATTCTTGGTAGGTATAGGATTAAGCCCAGGTTAACCCATGACTAGTGAGTATTTCTTACCATTGTACTATGCTTATGCTGTCTTCCTAAATTCATTGTTAAATATAATAGGAATTTTATATTCAAATTAAAGCCACATAAAAAAAATATTTTAAATGATGGAAACATTGGTTTTAATTCAAACAGTAAAAGAGTTTATCAGTAGAATCCTATTGAATTCAAGACATTTTTATTTTGTAGCCAATGTGCTTGCTAATAGAAACATGATGGGGATTTAACATAGTTTAAAAGGTGTCTTGTAATCATATGGAATGATGCAAGTACCTCATTTGGTTTTCCAGGGATGACAGACCATGTGAAGATGCTAAATCATGCCATTCTCTCATAACTTCAATAATGCTGGATTCTATTGCTTTCTTTTTAGTATCAACATATAATAGTTTCTCTATCTAACAATTTTAGGGAACCCATGATCATTAGGAGATGAACTTGGCTTGTTCTCCTAACCATCATTAGTAGTTTCATTAATTTTTCTTGTGTAAACTTTCTTGACTTGGAACCCTTTGGAACCTGCACGAACTATAAAGTGGAATTAGTTTAGGACAAGAGTTGTGTAAAAGATATTCTCTGTATCCTGTTCAGAATGAACAGTTACGGTAGGTACTTCACATCACACTAAGTGGATACCCGTATTTTTTATGTACATTGAGGTCACTTTGTTATTCTGGTAGTAATCTTTTTTATTTAAACAAAGTGGCTAATTCTTAATGTATAAACTTTTACTGTAATACAGAGTATTGATTTAATTCACTGGTGCGGTGGACTTTTTAAAAGGGGATTTATATACATAGGTGGAACAGTTTTCTGTGTTCTTACTTTGTTTTAATTTTACTTATCTCACCTGTGTTGAATAGATCAATCAACTCATGTCCAGTAACAGCTCTCAAGAACTTGAACTTTACATTTTGAGGACCAGCTTCTCTCCGAGCCCTCTCATTGCTCTTAGTATCAGTGAATCCAAAGTCATGATTCAAAGAAAGCATTTTTAACAAGTTTATCTAATTTTATGTAACAGTCGCACTTTAGTTAAGTTGGACTAAATATTAACCCAGAATTAAATGTGAGATTAGATGAAGGGAATCTGTTACTAGTGATATGCAAATTTTTAAGTTACCATGTTTGATAATGATTTTATTAACCAGAAAAGATCTGAATCAGGCTTTAAAACTGAACCAAAGTATGTTCTGACTTCATCCAATTAAACTTATTGTAGTGTAGAATATACTCACAGAAGATATCAAAATAGTTGATACTTGTTTTAATGGTTGATTGAGTATAAGGCAAACGAAAGTTGAAAATATATTTTTCCCAGCACATAAACATGATAATTATCTTTTATTTTATGCTTGGGACAGTTTTGTTCTAATTTTGAAAAAAAAAAAAAGTTCTTTAGCAGAAAGCTATTAGACCATTGAGAATTGAAAACCAGAGCATGTGGTGTGTATTAGAGTACTGTTGGTAATTTTACTGCTGCTAACTTAAAATCCTCAAGGGGGAGTTAATTACAGGAAAACCATTCTAAATATCAGTAAGCTGCATATTTTCCATGACAAGAGGTTTTTCAGTTGAGGTTGAACAATTCCAGAATCTGAGCTTGTAAAAATAAGTAAATAAATAAAAAATGGGTGTTTGTATGCATACAGTAGACCTATAATACTTTAAAATTTTTTCATAAAATTTTATTAAATTCAGAAGTTAGTGTGTTTTAATGTGTCAGCATGATGAGAACATATTTAACAATTTTAAAATTCCAGTTGAAAGGGATAAGAAATTATATTTAATGGTCATTTGAATGAACGTGAATTTATTTACTGAGCTGTTTTAATTACAGCGTTCCACAGCGTCCCTTTTCATTTCATATAAGCTTTGTGTACCTCATGACATGTATGGCAATAATCAGAGAACACAGTGAGAAAAGTGTTGAATTTAGTTGTTTCTGATGTGTTTTGGCATATGCTCATCAAATTTAGCTTTGGAAATGAATATTTTTTTATTCTGTACTTTTTTAATGATTCTGACTTAACCTTTTAAAATGCACTATGAGAAACATAGGAATTAGTAAACTAATCAGTAAATTACACATATATTCATATTTGTATAGTGGTTAAAAGCCCAGATCCTGGTGCCACACTGCCTGGATTTAAATCTTGACTTTACTTTTCACTAGCTGTGTTGCCTTGGGCAAGTTATGTAACCTCTCTGAGCCTGTTTATTCACCTGAAAAGGAGAAATTAGCATTGTTTATGAGAATTGAGTGAGCTAAATATGTAAAGTGCTTTGAACACTCCCTAGCACATGATGAAAGTTCTGTAATACTAGCATTATTATTATTTCTGCTTTAAAGAAGGAATTGTAAGTCCACGAAATCAGAATGTAACACACTGCTTTTGTACTAAATTCTGACTGGCAATTGTTAATTTATTCTAATTTATTTTATAAGAAAGTACAGAAGATGGTGATTTCCTCTTGTATTTCTCAGTGATCAGTTTGTTTTTTAGTAAAATCGATAGTAAATTGGAACAGATCTTGTTTTGGCTAAGAGCAATGTTTATGAGTTCAGAGTAGGGAAATATAAATATTCGAAATATAAACAATGGTATAAAAACATATTGCTGTTTTCAAAAAAAATAAAAGGATATTTTGGGGGTATAATTTTTTTGTAGCTTATAAAAATATAAAACCATTTGAATTAGTACTTTAAATTTTTCTCAAATATTTATGGAGACCTTCATATGTGTGCAGCTTACTTATGTGGGTATGAAGGAAAATAAGATTTTATTTACCCATAGTGGGTATTCAAGATAAATACAGAAAGTTTCTTTCCATGGCTTTCTAATTTAATAGGAAGCACCTATGTTCTTTTAAGTAGTGCCATGAGTATTGTTTGTAAAGGATATAGATGGTGAACTCACAATACATATAACAAAAATTAACTTTTATTTTAACGTTATCCATAACCATACTATTAAACTCAAAGAAGCTTTGATTTGTAAGGTTAACCAGGTAACGTGCATGTAGTTTATTCAGCATAAATTATCTAGATATACATTAGCGATGTTACTGCCAGTGGAGTGCTTTATCCTCTGTGGGTTTGGGGCTTTAAGCCTAGGCATAAAACTGCAGAGGAGTAAAATGCCTCCCCATCTGATTTCCATATCAATGGCTGCTGACTCGGTGGATCAGGTGCTTTGCCTCTGGGATTTCCTTAACTGGAAACCGGAAAGGTTAGGGAAGATGCTAAACTTTCCCTTAAGTAACACCGAGAGCTTTTTACAATCACAATCAAGAAGTTACTATCTGGTTTTATGTATTTCTTAAGGAGAAAGCTGCTCAGAGCAATGGAGTCATTCTGGAATGATATGGGGTCTGAAGTTGGAATTTTGAGTTTCAGTGTTTCCCCTTTTCAGCTGCACCTCTGCTCCTCTTTCTGGTTCCGGTGTTGGTTGGTTGTAGGTGCTCCTCAAAGCTGCTGCTTCACTCCCTAGATCGCGTGTACCCTTTCCCTCCATCCCTTCCTTTCCTGCTGCCTTGTCAGAGCCTGAGAGTCTGGTGCCGCTGCTGCTCTCCACAGTCTGCTGCGGCTCAGGCAGGCAGTGGGGCTCCTTGCCCAGAAGCCTCTCATCCCAGGCTTTCTGTTATGTTTGCCCCCGGGGTGTCTTAGCCCTTTAGTTTAAACACAGGGAGGAGGGAGGTAGTGTTTGAGCCTCCACTTAGTTTCCACACTACCTTGCTCTTGGATATTTGTGTAAGGGCTGACGTGGGGGTGTGGGTAGGGTGAAATGTAGGCGCAGGCAAGGTGAAGGAAGGAGGGAGGATGGAGGAGAGAGGCAGAGAATGCAGCTTCTCAGAGCTCCTAGTGCTTTATGAATGTCAACTATGCCTTCAGTATTTGGCCTGAATCCTTATTGGCTACTAATCTCTTAGCTCTGACCCCTTCTCCTTCAGAGCCACTCCTCAACCATTTCAAAGTGTTTGTCAGTATGATTTTATTCGAGGAATGAATCAGTCTTTCTTATTTTTCAGTGTTAAGTAGGTATTGTTTCTAAAACTAGGTTCTGATTTTTTTTTCTACTGACAAATTTCCAAAAACGTGCTGCCTTTGAACCCTCTCGTGCCCTAAGTATAAATAAATAAATGGTTCGGTGAGCTGTGCAAGGGTCAGATTTAATGGGATTAGGGTGCTTGTTCAGGATAACGTTAAACTAGGTTTGGGGAATCATGTTTGTCAGAAGGAGCATGTGTGCCATCCCATTCACTTTCCCCACTGTGGGTGCCTCCCAGTGTAAAAACGATTGACCATCTTTGGCCACCTATCCTTACCTCAGTTCCCTGCCCCTCTGCCAAAGGACTCTTCCTAGAGCTGATGGACAGCTTTGTTTCCTTTTCATTTCAGCTGCAGATGAAGATATTCTTGCTAAAGGAAAACAGTCCATCAAGAGTCAGCCTTTAGGAAATCAGAACTCAGAAAACGAGATCCTCCTGGAAGGCGACGACGATACTCTGTCATCCGTGGATGAGAAAGATCTAGAGAATCTCACTGGTAAATTCAATGGTTGAGCAGCTATTTCAGCTAGCTCTAGGACAATAAGCATCTACTTACTTTTTCAGCTGTGCCGGCTAGAACTACTACGTTTACACCCACAATTATATTAGATAATTTTTTTTTGTTCTTTCAAACATTTTCCACCTAATCTTCAACACTGTTTCTCCTTTATTTTTCTATTCTTTCAGTCTCTTTACCCTATTCATCTTTTTTTCTGAATAATTTTCACTGAAAAAGAAAAAAAAGTTTAAAAGCAGCAACAGCAAAAAGAATTGCTTCACTCATCCCATGGGAGTTACTTAATCTCTATAAAATGAGAGCTATAAGTAAAATTCTGCCAATTGTTTTGTAAATAAAGCTTGGGGGCAGATGAGCTATTTGCTTTGATATACCTGTCTTAGAGAACATGCTGCATATACATTTAACTCTCTCAAAAAAAATCCATTCCAAGAATGACACGGCTTTACACAGGATTCACATATTTTACCTGATATAGGAATTTTGATTTGCACTCTGCAGATTTTCAGTTTTACTTCCCTTATGGGAAAAATTCTCTCGTTTAGCCTGAAATTTTAGCCATTCATTAACTGTTTTTCTTTTTTTTTCTTTAATGCCCGTGGCTCTGTTCTTCAAGGTAGAAAGTCTGAAAGGTTCTCCAATTTCTTTGTTGAAAATTATATAATCTTCTATTTTGATAATTTTAAGAGAAAAGGCATAAGAAATATATTTAGTGACATATCTGCAAACTATGCTACTATGCACTGATTGATAATGACAACCAAAATAGATAATGGTATCTTCTCTGATGACCATAAACCTCTGTGTAAAGTAACATAAAATTAATTGGAGCACAGTGTTAAGGGATTTGGGGCAGGAGTAGAGAGTAAGGTGGACAGTGCTGTTCTCTAGTCTTTTCCTTCACATCCATTTACCCATTTCCTCCTCCTTTATTTTGCTTCTATTCTTGCTACTAGTAATACATTCATACAGTAATAGAGGTGAAAGGGGAGTTTAATTATATAATCTTGACAATGGCAATAGGATTAAGAAGTAATCCACACTAATAAAGTGGTGTGGGTTAGAAATGAAGTGGAAATTGTCAGGGGTCTTCTTTAGGACCTAGGCTGCCCTAGATCCTGCAGCTGTCTGCTTACCCTGTAATTGAATGTCTGAGAGTGATTGAAAAAATGTTATTTCTTCTCAGGATTACATGCTAATGTACAGAGGGCAAAGGAGACAGCAAAAGAACACGTAGCTGCTCACTTCATCCATTTATAGGGATGAGCTTTGGGAAATCATGGCTGTTCCGCAGCTATCTGCTGCCCATCTGCAAACACAATGTATTTGTACATTGGGAATAGAGGGCAAAACCTGCTCTGATCTCCACAGAGCATCCCTTCCATTGTCCTACTGGCACACATTAAGATTGATGTGAGATTAAGGACCAACACCCTTCTCACAATCGATGGAAATGTCAATTCATCTGAATTTTGAAACACTTACTCACCAATTGATTACCTGAATAGGTGTACCGTGTTTATAGGCACTATATTAATTCAGACCTCTAAGTGCCAATCTTCTCTTGCTGTTTTCTTCACCTATAGAATTTGTGCAATGAGGAATTGACATGGCATTTCAAATTCTTACTACATCTAGCTGTACATAAATAAATGTATATATATATATATGTGTGTGTATATATATACACACACATATATATATAAGAAAATCATTATTTTCAGTTCTTATTTTAGGTTTAGCTCTAACATACTTTATGCTCTTCTATCTGTATTGAATCTATTGTTTTCAGTAGCAGGCTGATTTGTCTCTTTGATAAGCCCTGTGGAGATTTGATTATTCCAATAAAAATTCATTCACTTGGAAACCCACCCTCCAGCTGTTTACTCCCAGAGTCCCTGAACTACACTAATATTAGATTTGAAAGCATTGAACAATATTTAACAGTGGAAAGGCAGGCTTAGAAAATAAGTATTTTTACCAGTCTTTCATGGGGAAAGTTGTTATGGGACAGGTTTTGCGTCAACCTGGCACAAAATCTTTAGCAGAGAATATGGTGTAAAATTTCTCACTTTGCTAATAAGCTAGTGATCTTTTTTGTAATCATGCCTCAGTCAAACTCTCAGCTAACCTCTGGCCTTGGGAGCCTATTGAGTCGTCCTTGCTCCTGGTTGTTGTTCCATGTTGTTTGATAGCCCGAGGCTTGTTTTCTAAATGGAATGTGGATGGACTTATTTAGGCAGAGCCGCCCTCTTACCATGAGATTAGACCAAAGCTTTGCAGACTCCCTGTAAAATAATTGCCTCCTCCTCCTTTACTGTTTTCATTAATCGCCTATTATAAATCTCTTAGTATGAGAATCCTAATTTTGCATTTTAGAGGAAGATTTAGGGTGGGCAGAATTTGTAAGTGTAGGATTTGGCAGGCAATTTGGTCCTAGAGGTGAGAATTTTAAAATTAAATTTCTGCTTGAATCTATTTGATTTTTTTTTTTTTTTATGTCATTCCAACTTGTATGGCTTGTCTTTTCCTTTTGGCAGGTCCTGTTAGCCTGAGCACACCAGCTCAGCTTGTGGCCCCCTCTATTGTGGCAAAAGGCACTCTTTCTGTCACCTCCTCCGAACTCTATTTCGAGGTAGATGAAGAGGACCCCAACTTCAAGAATATGGACCCCAAGGTGAGACGATGAGGATCTGGTTTCGTTTTTATGAAATTTTGTTTTCCTTTTGATGGCATGGTGCGCTGTGAGGTAGGCTTGGCATTGGTAGAGTCTGACCGGCTTAGTTTGAATTTCTTACTGAATTGCCTCTCCCTATGTGCAAGGCAACTCTGTTCTTTAGCCATGATTCCCTTACCAGCTAGTTAGATTATTGAAGTTCATTTAGATTCAAAAACAATTCCCACTTAATTGCATTTATCATTAGCTCATTCAAGGGTGGGGGAGAAACTCAGGGAATATCTCCTGTAAATGTATTTTGCCTCAAAGGGCCCAGGGTGAATTAAGCCACAAAATTCAGTGAGAGGTGAGAGAGAATTTTGTTTAGCCTTTATATTTTCTGGATATAATACCAATATATCACTCTCCTTGCTTTGTCCTCATGACTTACTACTCTGCCGTGCGTGCATGTCTTGTGTGTGTATGAGATACCTCTGTTTCCCATTACCTGTAGTCAATTTTACAAGCACTGCATAATTTCCTATTCTTAAATGAAAATGTAATTTCCCTTTAAAATGTATCTCTGGTTACTTTTCAGACCTTGGCAACTTTATTTTACTAAGAAACATTCGTGGCACAGCCATAAAGCCAAAATTAGGTTTATTTCATGAAAGTGAATGGTAGAATTTGTTCTGAGAAAAACAGTCTCTTTTAAAAAGAAATGAGCAAAATAAGCATCCTGTAGAAAGAGAAGTGGTTTAAAGAAATGGAATACTTTCTTTCATAGGCTGATAGCGTGTATGTGACACACACACACACACACACACACACACAATTCTGAGTTTATTGGTGGGAGGTTCTTTGGTTTTATAATCATGTGCATTATTAAATTTTAGTGATTTAGAAGTATTTCAAAGTAGTTCCTGATGAAAATGTTATAATTTTATTAAAAACTTTACAATCACCTCTTGTCTCACCCATGTTTCTAGCACATTGTTTTAAAATTGCTGCCTTTATTAAGATAGAATTTGGTAGACTGTATGAAAGGAAGGCTACAATGGAACTGATTATTTTGACCATAATAATTCAGCTAATGCAATACAGAGAAATCTTTAATTCAGAAATTACATCAACTAGAAAAATATTCACTTTGTTGCATGGCTGAAATACCTGAAAATGTATTTTAGTTTCTTCAGGAAAGAAAGGTGATGAAAATTATTTAAACTCTCTAATTTATGGTAGTTTGTGAATTTGAAAATCTGAAATTTAATTCAGAATATTCCATTATGTTTCTGAACATACATGGTTTAAAATCTAACTCGTGATTTAAAGGTATCTAATATAATTATACTCAATATAAGAATCTCTGCCAATCTTGCAGTTAGATTCTTTGAATTGATTTACTCCTTTAGGGGAAGTTATAACTTTTATTTCTCTCTGATCTTATTTCGTGGAACATCATTACATTAATTTTTTCCCCTGTTGCTTGTGTGATACAGGGATCTGTTACCCTAATCACAGAAATTGTTTTGTATCACAGCAACCTGCCTAATGTTATAGAAATGACAATTGCTGCTAATTTGTACTTAAAAATTTCTGTTCAACCAGTTATTGGAAGAGTTTTTTATTTTGTTTCCATGTTGGTGCTTGAAGATATTTGTAATGAGGCCACTGTATTGTTGTTGTGTTTTTCTTTTTTAGTTCCATAAAATTAAATAAGGAGGGAAAAAAGATGCTGAATTTGGGGAATTTTTCTTCTTGTTAAGACTTAAAAACTTTTTTCCAGGGATAGTGGGAAGAGATACGCGTCTAAAGCTGTATATACTTTTGAGCATGCAAAAAATGGTCCTTTTAAGATGTCATTTTAATCTTTTAAACTAAGCACTGTGGCCTGAAATCATTTCTTTGTCAATGTAACCACCTAATCCTTGCTTTGAAAATGTTCCTAAAAATCAGAACATTTTCTCCAAAGAATAAATTCATTTTATTAAAAAAATTAATGTATTTGTTCAAACCACTTAGTATTACAGTGATGTTTGTTCAACATCTACAAGAAGGGAGACCAGAAATAGATATAGGTTGAAAAGCTGGAGATGATTTCAAAACTGATAAGATCATAGTTTATATTTCTAACACAGAACTATTTTAACTAGGGAATTTTTACCAGGAAATCTTATGACTTAAGCCTGTTTGTCAAGTGAACTATGCTACAGAGCCCTGAGTACGTACCTTCCTTGTTTTTCATCCATCTCTGCTATCCTGCAGCTCATCCTTCTATTACACTCCCTCACCCACACAAACTTCTTCTTCTGATCTTTAAAATTTCTTTTTAGAACATTTTTCTGTATTTCTCTCATTTTTGGATTTTTCTCAGTAAATTAAAAAGGGCTAATTCAAAGAATAAATTTTAAATATTATAGGGAAACATCTGACATATATTCTGTACCTGTGCCTCATCATTAGCATATTTAATGGAGTACATAGTTTCCTCCAACATAAAGAAGACAAACCAATTCCTTTGGGATACTTTCACTTTTACCAATTACTTTATTTTCCAATCAGATATTCCCCAGCATTAAAAAGAAACAAAGTTGAAATGCTAAAATGACTACATGGGATTGTTACCTTAGAAAGGCAGAAAGTGTAGGAACTTTTTGTACTTGTACATCCTTGAAACTGTAATCTTTCTTTGGTCATAAAGTTGTGTCAAAACCTTTTTTTGTTTAAATTGCCTATCAGATGCTTCTGAGTAATTCTAAATAATTCTGGGAATTTGATAGAAATGATCTTAGTTTGGGCATTTATAACCAAGCTGTTTTAAAAATTGAAGTAATTCATAAGTCTGGATTGTTCCTATCACCATTTGCTAGGAAAAGGAATATTGGTATAACCATTTTATTCTTTTCCGGTGCAGTTGATTTAACTATTAAGTTTTTATTATTTAAAGCTTGAAGAGGACAAATGATTGAAGGAAAAATATCAACTGATCACGTTAACTATTCAGAAAAGATCCATAAATATTTCCTATGTATTTCAGACTCAGAGTGGATTTTTAAAAATTATGGCATAAAACAAATCATTTAATTTTTAGTGTGAAATAATCTTTTCTATTTTAAAAATTAGGATCAAAATCTGTTCCATACAAGATCTGTTCTTTTTTTCTAGTATAAAACAAGATATTACTTTTAATCTTAAGATCTATAGAACCAACACATATTCTATAGTTGGGTAAAATTAATGTTTTCTCTTTTCTAAGGATTTTTAGTGGGAACTTGTATGGTTAAATCTACAAAATGTGCTGTATTTGTAAATTTTGCAAATTAGTATTCAAATGGCAGCTTCTTGTATTTAGTTCCTTAAATTCACATCTTTACATTGTCAATTATAAATTGTGATCTCACCTGCCTTCATTTAACAACAATCCACAAACAGTCAATTACAATGTAAAGTAATGTTTTTATTACTGTTTTCAACAAGACTGCTTAGGGTGAGGGTAGAGGTGCAAGAGAGGGAGGGGCACAATCTGACATTGGCACTGAGATACATTTAACATCAGCAAAACTTTTCTTAAAAGAGAAATTTTACATATAATTAAATACTTTTTTTTCACTTGGTGACAACATTCAGGCAACCCAAAACAAAATGAAATGAGCGAGGGAGAGGGAGGATGGAGAAGAAAGAGAGAAAAAGAGAGAGAGAGAGAGAGAGAGAGAGAGAGAGAGAGAGAGAGAGAGAGAGAGAGAGAGAGGCAGAAAGGCAGAGAAGAAAGAGAAGGAAAAGGGGAGAAACTACTATACATTGATTTGAAAATGTACCTTGGGTTTCATTTTGTGGTGGCAAAGCCCGATTGCTTCTTTTGTGTGACCTTTTAAATTCACATTGTTTGGAAGGAAACGATCACTTTTGTGCAAGAATGTGATTTTGTGTTGTTTGGCTTGCTGTCTTTTTGTTTGCCTGTTAATCAACGAAGGTCTGCTGCTTGTTCCTGTTTCTTTCAGGTGGCTTACATAAAAGTTTGTGTCCGGAGTTTCCGCTGTTTGTCGCAGAGTTGTGTGTGTCGTATGAGAGCATTCCCGTTTGTGTCGCTTTTCAAGCAGTCCCCAGCACCCTATAGTTTGTCCAGGCTTTTGGGATTGGTGAGAATTTCCCTGGCCAACCTCCAGGTCTGCTTGGCAGCACTCTCCAGGGCTGAATGGGGCTTGCCCTGAAAAAGGTCGAGGTTGGGCAGAAAGTAGTGAGGGCAGCGGCGGCACTGCAGGCAGGAGATGAGCTGCAGCAGGATGCCGTTGAGCCGATCACCGAGGCATGCCTCGTCCCAGTCCGTTTCCCGAGGGTGTTTCTCGCACTCGTACAGCAGCAGCGTCTTCATGTGGTAGTTATTGAGCGGCTGGCCTGGCAGCTCCAGGTGGCGGTCCCGTAGCGTCTTCAGC